>NC_060130.1:954630221-954719077 GCF_021461395.2 Schistocerca americana
GACAGTGGGGGGAGGGGAGAGGAAGACAGTGGAGGGGGGAGAGGAAGACAGTGGAGGGGGGAGAGGAAGACAGTGGAGGGGGGAGAGGAAGACAGTGGAGGGGGGAGAGGAAGACAGTGGAGGGGGGAGAGGAAGACAGTGGAGGGGGGAGAGGAAGACAGTGGAGGGGGGAGAGGAAGACAGTGGAGGGGGGAGAGGAAGACAGTGGAGGGGGGAGAGGAAGACAGTGGAGGGGGGAGAGGAAGACAGTGGAGGGGGGTATGGAAGACAGTGGGGGGGGGGAGAGGAAGACAGTGGGGGGGGGGGAGAGGAAGACAGTGGGGGGGGGAGAGGAAGACAGTGGGGGGGAGAGGAAGACAGTGGGGGGGGGGGGAGAGGAAGAAAGTGGGGGGGGGAGAGGAAGAAAGTGGGGGGGAGAGGAAGACAGTGGGGGGGGGGAGAGGAAGACAGTGGGGGGGGGGAGAGGAAGACAGTGGGGGGGGAGAGGAAGACAGTGGGGGGGGAGAGGAAGACAGTGGGGGGGGAGAGGAAGACAGTGGGGGGGAGAGGAAGACAGTGTGGGGGAGAGGAAGACAGTGGGGGGGGGGGAGAGGAAGACAGTGGGGGGGGGGGAGAGGAAGACAGTGGGGGGGGAGAGGAAGACAGTGGGGGGGGGAGAGGAAGACAGTGGGGGGGAGAGGTAGATAGTGGGGGGGAGAGGTAGATAGTGGGGGGGGGGAGAGGTAGATAGTGGGGGGGGAGAGGTAGGTAGTGGGGGGGAGAGAGAGATTGGGGGAGCTAGATAGTTACGCCCTTCACTCTGTCACACACTCGGGTTTGGATTAGAACATAACTCCCTACAGCATTGGCGCAGTACTCATGCATAGGAGTGATGAGAGTACTGAGCAACCAATGCTTATGTGTCGAAGATGCTTACACCCTCTCAAAAAACTATTCGCAGATTGAAAAAGAAGCTTTGGCAATCATATTGCTGTTAGAGAGTTCCACATTTACTTATTTGGGACCACGTTTATTGTCGTTATGGACCGAAAGCCACTAGTAGCTCTCTTTGTGCTCTGCTCTCTGCTTCCAGAGTGGAATGCGTGATGCTTCCAGTGTTGGCCATTCTTCCTCAGCTCCTACATTTATGAGACTGAATACAAGCCCACGGCACAACACACAAATGTGGATACCCTTTCTCATCTGCCCTCGGTGTTCAACCTGGCAACACACGCCACGATCCCCTCTTGCAATGTGTCACACACTGTGTGCTTCCATAGGTTGGCCCAGTCCCCCCCCCCCCTCCCCCCCCCCCAGATGTCTGTCGATCCAGACATCTATGCCTGGGCTCACCTCTCCCATCATTTGGTAGTTGTCTTCAATGTTCTCCTGCTTTATGCAGAGGTGGATACTCAAATACTCACCCTGTCTTCATTCCACATTCACCCCCCCCCCCCCCCCACCCGTGTTCTTGAACTACTACATCAAGGGCATTGAGGTATGTCGCAGATTGAAGCACTTGCAAGGCAACATGTCTACTGGCCATGAGTGAACAAAAATGTGGTGTCCATGGTGTGTAGCTGTTCTGCTTGTGCCTGGCACCAGGCTACTACGCCCCAGTTTATTGCCTCCTGCCATCACCCCTGTGACTCCACTCACCTGGACTGTGCTGGCCCATTTCTGGAATCTGTGGCTCATTTTTGTAGTCGCTTATTCTAACTACTAATATGTGGTCAGCACGGTGTCCACCACTGATGCCACTCTCGTGCTCTCTTCCAGATTCTAGCTTCCCCGTACCACTGTGCTACGCAATGGACCCCAATTTACCGTCTGGCTTTTGAACAGTTCTGCACGTCCAGTGCCATCAAGCACCTGTTTAGTCCGCTGTTTCATTCCTCCTCCTCCAGTGGCAAAGTGGAGCTCATGGTGCATACATTTAAGCAACAAATGTTGAAAGCAGTGAGTACTTCAAAAGCCATTCTGTGATTACATTGCCACATCAACTGATGGCCTGGATGATGATTTCCAGAATGTGAGGGATAAGCACATTCAAACTTCTCGGACCACCAGCGTATTGCAAGCTCTAAGTATCATTTCCTCACACTACAGCAGTGGCAAGAGAACTGTGCTCATCAAGCACTGTTGCTTTGCAGCGATCTTTCCGATCACTGGGAAGAAGCTGTCATGAGAGAATGGGAAATGCACAGATGTTGGCAACTGTAGCAATAGTTGACCCAAGCTTGCCCTGGATGCAGCCAGTTTGGATGTGGAACTATCTACGGAAGAGGTGAAGAATTATCCTGAAATACGGGACAAACCTTGCCCGGAGGACCATAAGGTTAAAAAATATAGCTGCACAGTTTCACGTGTGTGAAAAGTTTTGTCAGAGTTATGCTGAGAAACAGGAGTGAAACAAGTACCAAAGCTACACTATTTGTGTGTGTGTGTGTGTGTGTGTGTGTGTGTGTGTGTGTGTGTGTGTGTGTGTGGGAGGGGGGGGGGGGGCATTCACAGCTACGTCACAGATTTTGGCAAAAATCTAGCTTTGTAATGCCCATGATTAGTTGTAGCGGCAAATTATCATCAGACCAGTGAGAAACACTATCCACATGGGAAATTAATACCAACCACACACTAGGAATGGAAGCAGGGTACATCAATGGTGATCACGAAATATGTTGGGATTTAGCTGTCAGAAAAAGATGTGGTCCAAAGAAGGTGTTGGCACTGCTGTGCAAATAGCTTGCAGTCCAAGTACTTGGTCATTGTTCACTAAACCAGAGTTTGGTTCCACCATCTAGCCAGTATTCTCATGACCCCACTATCATAGGTGCCAGTGGTTTTTCTGTGGTAGCTTCTCTTGCCTTGATGAGTAAAACACTTGTGCATATTAAATGTAGTCTTTGAGAGAACTATTGTGGTGCGAACTAACAAAAACTGTGTCACAAAAGTAATAAAATTTTCAAAAATATTCATCCAAGTTAATTCTATGGGCATTTGTTTTACAGATGTTAGAGTATATTATTACTATTTTAAGGCGTAAGTGATTTTAGATCAATCACACTTCCAGCAAAATGTTATCTTTTAAGAAGCTCGAATTTCTAATGGAGGAGAGAGTACCCCCAATTCTTTGGGACAAATGAAACTGGTAATGACATAGCTTTTACCAAATTACACACTCAAAAGTAAGTACCAAGCTGAACAGCAATACTTTTGCCCTTTTATTCGGGAACACTAAAATTCACAATCACTCAATTTAAAAAACAATCAGGTAGCTGATACAACAGGAATGCAGATGGAGCAGAAAAAAATCATTAGATGAAACTGAGTCACAGAGACTATATGTTTAATACTGAGATCATAAATTCTGTTCTCCAAGTAAATTTAAAAATACACTACGTGATCAAAAGTATCCGGACACCTGGCTGAAAATGACTTACAAGTTCACGGCACCCTCCATCGATAATGCTGGAATTCAATATGGTGCTGGCCCACCCTTAGCCTTGATGACAGCTTCCACTCTTGCAGGCACATGTTCAATCAGGTGCTAAGAGGTTCCTTTGGGAATGGTAGCCCAATCTTCACAGAGTGCTGCACCGAGGAGAGGTATCGATGTTGGCCGATGAGGCCTGGCACATAATCGACGTTCCAAAACACCCCAAAGGTGTTCTGTAGGAGTCAGGTAAGGACTCTGTGCAGGCCAGTCCATTACAGGGATGTTGTCACGTAACCACTCTGCCACAGGCCGTGCATTATGCACAGGTGCTCGATCGTGTTGAAAGATGCAATCACTATTCCAGAATTGCTCTTCAACAGTGGGAAGCAAGAAGCTGCTTAAAACATCAATGTAGGCCTGTGCTGTGATAGTGATCCACAAAACAACAAGGGGTGCAAGCCCCCTCTACGAAAAACCCGACCACACCATAACACCACCGGCTCCGAATTTTACTGTTGGTGCTACACATGCTGGCAGATGACATTCGCCATATCCAAACCATCCCATCGGATCGCTACATTGTGTACCATGATTTGTCACTCCACACATCATTTTTACACTGTTCAATCGTCCAACGTTTACGCTCCTTAAATCAAGCAGCGTCATTTGGCATTTACCGGCATGATGCGTGGCTTATGAGCAGCTGCTCAACCGTGCAATCCAAGTGTTCTCACATCGCACCTAGCTGTCATAGCACTTGCAGTGGATCCTAATGCAGTTTGTAATTCCTGTGTGATGGTCTGGATAGATGTCTGCCTATTACACATTACGACCCTCTTCAAGTGCTGGCGGTCACTGTCAGTCGACAGACGTCGTCAGCCTGTATGCTTTTGTGCTGCACATGACCCTTCATGTTTCCATTTCATGATCACATCAGTAACAGTGGACATAGGGATATTTAGGAGTGTGGAAATCTCACGTACAGACATATTACTCAAGTGACACCCAATCACCTGACCACGTTTGAAGCCCGTGAGTTCCACGGAGCACCCCATTCTGCTCTCACACAATGTCTAATGACTACTGAGGTCGCTGATAAGGAGTAGATGGCAGCACAATGCACCTAATATGAAAAACCTATGTTTCATGGGGTGTCCAGATACTTTTGATCACATAGTGTACGCCGGGAAAAATGAAGTCAGCTATTCTGCATAATGTGTATGAATATTATGTTTGGATTCTGTCTGACAATATCTATTAAAATCGAGTTGGGCATATATTATTATCTGAAAGAGAGAAGCAGGCACAAAACTGCATAACCTTCCAGTTGACTGGAAAAGGATACAATGTGGCTTTCCAATGGAAATTATGGTTCATTTCTACGTAATTTTCAAGGCTTAATTTAATTTGAGAAAATGAGTATGTTCTGTTCGACATTGTTTTTAATTTACCGCAATGATACTATCATTACTGAAAATAATTCTTAATATAAGAGGAAAGATGCCTATTGTGGAACAGTTCACGAATGTGAAACAGCAATATTCTGACTAAAGTAAATGCGTTTTTGGAAGTATCAAAACTCTGATCTCACAGCAACTGGGGCGAAAAGCAGTGAAAATAACACCATTAAGGGGCTGGACATTGTCGAGAATCCTTTATTTTAAAAGTGTTGAAATTCAAGTTTTTTGAGTGTATGTGGTTGTATGGCTTTAATATATGAAGCTGATTAACTGTTGCAACAATACTCATAAAATTCTGTTCTTCACGAAGTACTCTCATTCGTTACAATGAATTTCCTCTCAAACTGCGTAGTGTAACTCCGAGGCTAGGTTTCTAGCACACAATGGCATACTCCTTACATGCTATACCATGGATACTTCAATACTAAACAGTATTGTCTGTTAGGACATGCTATCTCATATTAGGGTAACTTCAGCTTGCCATCCTCATAGCTGTTTTCCGACTCTTATCATTAGCAACTTCTTTGCCAATTATATGAACTCTGAGGCCATCTGGTGATCCTCTCGTGCTAATACTCGATGGGCTTCATATCAGGTTTGAGCAATAGACAAAGCAAAAGAAAACTGTGTCCACATCATCTGTTTATTGCCTTATTCAACACATTAAATGCAGCCTTTTGTGTGGAATTCATGGGATCATTTAAAATGCATTATTCACAAAAAATAGAAACTTGGCGGGCAAATAACTCGGGTCAAGCACTAAGAATTATTTGGAGTGGCCTACTTAAAGAGCTGCAACAACGGAAAATGCTATAAAGAGCATTTGGTAAATGATATTCTTCCCATGTAGCAGCCACATACTTCTAGACAATGACTTTACAATATACCAAGAATTTGACATACAATACACAAACAACGGAGTAAATATGAGTCCAAGTGGTACAAAATCAGAATGCCACCCAAGAGCCACCACATCTAGTAAAATGATCGCATTCTGAATCTGGTTACTAGCTAACGCCATTTCCAAAATGGGGAATATTCAAAACAATTCAGAGAGATGAAAGCTGTAGCAGAATACAAGGGAAGAGAAGCCATCATTTTGTTCTTGGGGAAGAAAAGGCAACCATCTTCCAGTAATTCATAGTCTCACAAAAATTTAATTGAGCCATGTGAAGAAGAAGACACTGAATGGACATTCTGCAGAGTTCATTTCTCTGATTACTAACAGAGAGAAATGAGGACAGTGCAGGCCCTATGGAATGCTATCCTTGGGCCCCTGAAGAATATTAACTGTGCAGTAAACAGAAAATGTTGGCAGTAAAGAATAACATACTGCTATTTTAGGCCTTTCCTGTTCTCATATTGGTTAATATTAAGGGTTTTCTCAGACTGTCTCTTATTAGGACACCATTTCTATTTCAATTCAGCTTCACTTGTTTGTGGCAACGGCCTTGCCGCAGTGGATACACCGGTTCCTGTGAGATCACCAAAGTTAAGCACTGTTGGGCGTGGCCGGCACTTGGATGGGTGATCATCCAGCCACCACGCGCTGTTGCCATTTTTCGGGGTGCACTCAGCCTCGTGATGGCAACTGAGGAGCTCCCTGACCGAATAGTAGCGGCTTCAGTCAAGAATACCATCATAAGGCTCGGGAGAGCGGTGTGCTGACCCCACGCCCCTCCTATCCACATCCTCCTCTGAGGATGACATGGCGGTCGGATGGTCCCTGTAGGCCACTAGTGGCCTGAAGACGGAGTGCTTTTTTCACTTGCTTGTGCAGTTTTCACACGACATGTATTATATGTTAGTTAGCACGAATTCAATTTAAAAAGTTGAAATATGATGATTTCACGTACATTTCCCATTAATAAACATGGTTATATCAAACGTAATATAAAGTGGAGTAATGTGAGACGAGGACAGTTTCATATCGGGGCTGAAGCTAGTATGAGGTCCACCCACCATTGGAATCATTTACTTGCCTCATTGAACCAGGAATGGAGGCAGTCAGACTCTTGAAACATCTCTCATCGTCTGGGAGACTCTCCCATCTACCCAACACTAGGTCTCTCAGCTGGTCAGGTGCATGTGTTGGCCACAGGAAGTTCATGAGATGCTTAATTTTGCCGAACAAATTTTCAATGGGATTCAAGTCCAACATTCAAACAGGTAAGTCGATCAGAACAACATCAACCTATTGCAGAAATGATCACTAAATAATTCAACTTGTGAACCACTAAGTGGTCCTGTTGGAACTGGATCATTCCATTGGAACAGTAAGTCCTCACATTCAACATCATGGTAGGTTTCATGAGGTACACACAATTATCTGTGACTATATGACAATATATTCAATAAAGTATCTCTGCCCCACCTGATTACCTCCACCCCTAGCACGAGACTGAGATGATACCAACACATAAATGTTGCACCATGTACTGTGGATCATAACATGCTCCTTGAGGCCCATACACCTTTGTCAGACCCTCATTCACCGAGCTAAATACCGACTCATCTGAAAAGATCATGAGGTGCCAGTCACTGCCTTTATTCAATTCTGTGAAGGCAGGCCCATAAAGTCTGTGGTCACCAGAGAGGGCCTCTTTATTAACAGCCCTATGGGTTCCAAGTCCAATATCCTGTAAGCAGTTGCGAATGGTCTGAGAACATCTACATGTCAAGTAACATATTGTATTGCTGAGACATTTTCACCTTTCCTAAGGACCACTCTCAAAGCCAACCAATTACCCCAGCATGGCGACACCACGTTTGGGCACAACAAAGTTCAATGCAGCACCTGGCTGCCCCTTCCAGCGCACCGAAACCGTCATACTGGATGATTGCCAGGATGCCATCTCTTGTGTCCTGCATGTTCTGAGAGATCCTGGCAGTACATGACTGTTTCTCATACAGCCATCTGTGTGGCAGTGTGTGATGTTTGGTATACTTTGACTTTATCCATATTACACCTACAACTACTCAACAACTAATACAATTTGACAAACTACAGGATCAAGGGGACGTGAACCCTAATTACTTCAGTGGAATTCCCTAGCCTCAAATGCTGCCATGCAGCTACCATGTAGATATACAAATTTGCTCTTATTAGTTTATTTGAGGCAGATGTATGCTGACATCTCAAACCAATAAAAGTAAGTTTTATAATGTATATATATAAAATAATATGTAGCATAAAATCATAAAGGTCTATAAGTAACATCCTTACAATAAGAAGGGAACAAATATACCACTAAATGGGTGTTACATGTGATTTTGCTGCTGTTGCACTACCACTGAAGGGAGCTGTACACAACCAAATGTAGCTGAACTTGTCTAGAAATGAGAACAGTTTTGTGTTGTCAACTGTACGAAACTTCAATCAATAGTATCAGTTTAATTTATATTTTGTTGTTTCAATGAGTTCAGTGTGGTCACTGCTTTATTTTGTAGCAGCCACGCTGCCTGCTTTTGTTTCACTTACATCCATACTGGTTGCCTTTGAATGTAGTATCATATCTTGATTGTTGCTGCAATGTTCGCATGTGTGTACCATACTATTTCTGATACTGCAAGATCTTGTGGCTGTTTCTCAGTCGTGTACATTAAGCCTTACATGACTGTTGGCAGTTATCAGTTACAGTGATTAAAATTTGCCTATGCTGCTTTTTCCTTTATTGTGACAAGAGGCAAAGTTCAATTACTGTTAGCTGGTCCAAGTGTATGATAGACTGCCGGTTGAACTTGCACAGAAGAGTACATTCACTGAGATCGCGGTAACAGTAGTGAAGGGTAATAGAGGCTTGAAGTGTTTGTCACTCGTATTTCTGATTATTAAAACACACGTAGAACTTCAGAGTTAATGGAGTGGAAGTGACAACACAACTCAGTCACAATGTGAAATAACCTGTTTCTTACAACATATGTCCAGAGGAAGCAGCACAAACAGAACTTCCACAGCCATGTGAAAATTTACCACTCCAATCATACCTGTCAGCACCATTCCACTCACTTCTATTACAACAATGAATGAGTGAATTAAATGTGCTGTGGATCAAATTCTCTAGCAACTTTAGTTTGTGAAACATATGCTAACATGATTTACAAAAACTCTTCTGAAATCTGTATATGGTTATATACTTGCAATTTTAATTTTCTTCTGGGTATTTAGTTTCATTCGAGTACTCTAATGATACAGAATCTGATAACGAGAAAAACATTACAATTTGGTATTAGATATATTTGTGTAACATGCGAGACTTTTATTTTCCTGAGGACGTTAGCAACACATTTCGTTAATACATGTTTGGCAAAAGCAATGAAAACTTAAACTATAGGGCAAGGAGCTGAAGAATCTGGAAGAGGTTTAGAATAAAAGTAAGACAATATACATACAACAAACTATAATGAGTAAAAGTAAATTAACCAGGAAGAGAATACATCAAATACGAGTAACAGATGGTGGTTCCATTGTCGTCATGTGCACAGATGACATCAGGAAAGAGGTGATTCTCAGCATGAGAATATAACTTTAATTGCTGGTGGATCCTCAGTGGAACTTCCTTGAAGTAAACAACAAGAAACATGAAATTCCGTTTAACAACAACAACAGATATTACTGGGATATTAGAAGATAAGAGAACAGTTAAACATTGTGTGCAATACAGAAGGATAACTGCATAGCCGAGCTCAAAAAAAGAAAAAATTACTGTACCACGACTTAGAAGCATAGACAGGAATACAAGGGAACTACAACAAGAAACCCCACTGCCAACTGAATTATGAATGCAAAACAAAAATATTAAAGGCATTGACAGTAATAATGATTTCTGAATTTGTATGCAAATCACACTAGCTCAGAATAGAAAAGAGAAACACACATTTTTGCACCAATAAGGACAACCTTCTTAAAGTGCAAAATTAACAGCATTTCTATCTTTTTAATAGTCTACAATAGCAAACCGAGACAAATTATAGGTGTGTTATGGAAATTAAATTTCCCCAACACCACTAATGAATAATGTTCACATCAGTGTATAATAGCTGAAAGAGCAAGGTATAAGAAATCAATTCTTTCTATTCTGTCTCTAAAAGTTGTCAGCAGCAAGCAGTAATTTACACCTACAACATGCTCCTTACACCACTAAATAATGTATCCTGGAGAATACTTCACACCTCATATCATTACTGGTGACAAGCGAAAATGAGTATGGCATTGTGTATTTTGAACTAGTTAGCAGCAGCAAGATCTTTTTACTCATTATGTTGAATTCTTGTGATTTTTCTGATAGGTTGTTGACCAAATTCACTTTTTAATATTACACAGCTTCTCTGATTATAAGCCACCCTTCAAGTTCTTATTTCAATCCATTTACTGGGAGTCTCACTCAAACTGTTCCACAACAGTCTTGTATATTGTTACCAAAGGTAATCTATATTTAATGTACTTAAAATAACCTCTGGTTGCCTATTTGTTTCTATTGTATTATAGTCAACATTTTTCGGCTAGTGTAATGTGAATTTTGTATCCATGCAGACTGAAGTGACAAATGAAAATCTGTACTAAGGCCTGGATTCGAACACGGGTCTCCTACTCATTGGCAAAAGTGCTAATAACTATGCCACTCTGGCACAATGGCTGCACAGACTATCCTAGCACACCACCCTCCTCAACTGAAATTCCAATTCCTCTGCAGTGCTGTTTGAGTTTAGGGGAAATACCAAGTGGGCTAATGCATGAATGGGAATTTGGATAGAGTAAAAACACAGTAGGAGATCCAGGTTTGAATCCTGGCCTTGGTACAAATTTCATTTGTCTCTTCCGTCAGCATACATACATCATAGATGTTTGAGATTTGTAAAGATCTCTGGAACCATTTAGTTTCATCTGAAGAACCTCAATGCTTTTACCTAGTTCACAATCTCGAAATCTTCATATTTATTCTGACTCAATTTGTGAGTACCTGACTTTTTCTTTTCACTTTTTCTTTTGCTGCATTTTCTTTCCATTCTTTGCAAGCAGCCTATCATGTTATCCTATTAGTTTGTGATCTGAATTCACATTCCGACACAGGTGTACTATCTAGGCGCTATATGTGAATCTTCAATCTTTGTCCAAACATAACACAGTAATGCTGGTATCATCCAATGTCTCCCTAAGTTTTCCATATATCTACATCTACATCTATATGATTACTCTGCTATTCACAATAAGGTGCCTGGCGGAGGGTTCAATGAACCACCTTCAAGCTGTCTCCCAACCGTTCCACTCTATAACGGCACGCGGGAAAAACGTGCACCTAAATTTTTCTGTGCGAGCCCTGATTTCTCTTATTTTATCGCGATGATCATTTCTCCCTATGTAGGTGGGTGCCAACAGAATGTTTTTGCAATAGGAGGAGAAACCTGGTGATTGAAATTTCATGAGAAGATCCCATCGCAACGAAAAACGTCTTTGTTTTAATGATTGCCACTCCAATTCACGTATCATGTCTGTGACACTATCTCCCCCATTTCGCGATTATACAAAACGAGCTGTCATCTTTGTACTTTTTCGATGTCATCCGTCAGTCCCACCTGCTGCGGATCCCACACCACACAGCAATACTTCAGAACAGGGCGGACAAGCGTAGTGTAAGCAGTCTCTTTGGTAAACCTGTTGCACCTTTTAAGTGTTCTGCCAACGAATCGCAGTCTTTGGTTGGTTCTACCCACAAAATTATCTATGTGATCGTTCCAATTTAGGTTATTTGTAATTGTAATCCCTAAGCATTTAGCTGAACTTACAGCCTTCAGATTTGTGAGACTTATCGCGTAATCAAAATTTAGCTGACTTCTTTTAGTACTCATGTGAAAAACTTCATATTTTTCTTTATTCAGGGTCAATTGATACTTTTCGCACCATACAGATATCTCATCTAAATCATTTTGATCATCTGATAACTTTACAAGACGATAAATGACAGCATCATCTGCAAACAATCTAAGACGGCAACTCAGATTGTCTCCTATGTCGTTAATATAGATCAGGAATAACAGAGGGCCTATAACACTTCCTTGGGGAATGCCAGATATTACTTCTGTTTTACTCGATGACTTTCCACCTATTACTATGAACTGTGACCTTTCTGACAGGAAATCATGAATTCAGTCGCACAACTGAGGCGATACTCCATAGGCACGCAGTTTGGTTAGAAGACGCTTGTGAGGAATGGTGTTGAAAGCCTTCTGGAAATATAAAAATATGGAAATAATTTGACATCCCCTGTCAATAGCTTTTACTACTTCATGAGTATAAAGAGCTAGTTGCGTTTCACTAGAACAATATTTTCTGAAACCGTGCTAACTCCGTGTCAATAAATCATTTTCTTCGAGGTGCTTCATAATGTTCGAATACAGTATATGTTCCAAAACCCTACTGCAAATCGACGTTAGTGATATAGGCCTGTAATTCAGCAAATTACGCCTGGGTATTGGTCTGACTTGGGCAATTTTCCAGTCTTTAGATACAGATTTTTCTGTGAGCAAGTGGTTGTATATAATTGCTAAATATGGAGCTATTTTATCAGCATACTCTGAGAGGAATCTGACTGGTATACAATCTCGACCTGAGGCCTTGCCTTTATTAAGTATATTTATGCTATGCCACACCAATCATTTTTAAGAGCCTCTGCTGTACAACCAATTAAACTTATTCCAGAAGTCCAGAGGCCTTTCCTCTCTTATGGTTTTCCCTCATCCTATATTCTCCAAACCTATCTTCAATTCATTCCCTGATAATAGCACCCCAGTATACGATGAGATTTTATATCATCACACATTTTATTATTTCCTAATTCTCTAACACATTCTCTCCATTTACTCAACAGCTTGTGATATCAGAGACCAAATTTTTGCAATGGTTGCTGGAACTGCTTTTATTTCAACAATGAGGAGACTCACTATGCCACTCTGTTGTTTGTGGCAACTTCATCCACCACAATACCCATTACAAATGCAACTCCTTCTAGGTATAACTGTTGCCGCTATTATTACCTTTTAATCTTCAGTTTTCCCTTTCAATTTCACTTCCCCAGTCTCTATAAAGTTTAACTTAACCCAATCAACACCCCTTTTCTCAATGTCCAGTCCCTTCACATGTTCAAAGAACCAAAATTTCATAATCTAATTCTTAGAAAACAAAATTATGTTAACAGTTATATATTGTAATAAATGAACACATAGGACATATGATGGCATATTTCAGCAAAATAAAGAAAATAAAAATAAAAGAAAGCGGTTCTGGCAATTGCTAAAAGGGTGAAGTGGCTTGTTGGCATAATTTTGTTGTACATTCCAGTCACACCAGTTATTCTTTCTTTTTTTCACATTCAATTTATCATATGGATTGACTCAGCAGACACGCACTGAGGTACGCAGTAGAATGGCCATCTGTCCGCTATGCCAGGCAAGGCTGAGTTACACCACCTGATATGAGGCTAGGGGGTCATTAAGTCCGCAACATGGCACTGTGTCCAATATAGTACACCGTACACAACAGGAATGTGGAAAGTTTGCATAACAAACTAACATTATTACATATAAGCTTCTTAGAAGAACACAACCTATCACTGGCACGACATCAGGGGAAGACACTCCACACGTAAAATTTAATTTTACACACATTGATAACTATGTTGGTAGAAGATAAAAAATAAAATATGAAACATGTATTAAAAAGAAAATACGTAACATGTATTAAAAAGAAAATATGTAACATGTATTAAAAAGAAAATATGTAACATGTATTAAAAAGAAAATATGTAACATGTATTAAAAAGAAAATATGTAACATGTATTAAAAAGAAAATATGTAACATGTATTAAAAAGAAAATATGTAACATGTATTAAAAAGAAAATATGTAACATATATTAAAAAGCCAACTACAGCTGAACAAATCTGATACTTCACAACAGTAACTGTATCTGAACTGACAGTCAGCAATGCTCCATTGCTGCAGTGTAAGGTTTGTAATAAATTTTGACATGGTTGTGTATAAACTGTCCACCTTCTTAGCCGAGCGATCAGTATGAAAGACCGCCATGTGGGAGAACAGGGTTCAACTCCCTGTACTGCCAGCTTATCAGCTACCTGAATGATGAAGAGTGGTTCCAACGCCTGGAAAGC
The DNA here is from genome assembly GCF_021461395.2 of Schistocerca americana. Classification (NCBI taxonomy): domain Eukaryota; kingdom Metazoa; phylum Arthropoda; class Insecta; order Orthoptera; family Acrididae; genus Schistocerca; species Schistocerca americana. Next base: position 954,644,261 of record NC_060130.1, read on the forward strand.
TGAAAATCGATGGGAGAGCAATGTCCCTTCATAGGGATTCCAAATGATGCCACTGGCACATTAAGACATGGCAGCCAGCCCGCACTGTCTGGTACTACGGGGCAGAACACAGTTTATATATGGTTTACTGTGTATAATTTTGTTGAGAGTAACACGGAAATGTGTAGACGATGTTTAACAGTACTGAATGCTGTAGTAATAATGTTAATGGTAGTCCTGATTAATTTTTTGTTTCAGGACCTATCACCAGTCACATCTACATTGGACAACTACACTTACTAGTTACTGTTTCCGATGTCCATTCTACTGGGAGAGTGTTTCAAGGGGCATTTATCCAAGAAGGAAGCTGTGGACAGTTAAGGTCCAATTCTTGCATCAAGTAGATTTCCCATAACAACTGCCAATACTACACTCTTGTGCTAATAGCTAGTGCACAAGATACGTGTGAGATTAGAAACGATGTGCACCATTCAGGAATTGATAACAACATGCACTATCCAGCATGAGAAGTGTTATCACTTGTTTGTGCAGTCAACTACCAGCATCTAAACAGTCACAACTGAATATGTTGTTATATACTCTTCATGAAGGTGGATGTATCAGACCAATGACAATCTAGCGGAAAGGACTGACAGTGTCATAAAATGAAGAAACAAGGAATGTAACAAATGGAGACAAGAAAAATGGCTCTGAGAACTATGAGACTTAACTGCTGTGGTCATCAGTCCCCTATAAGTTAGAACTACTTAAACCTAACTAACCTAAGGACATCACACACATCCATGCCCGAGGCAGGATTTGAACCTGCGACTCTAGCGGTCACGCGATTCCAGACTGTAGCGCCTGAAACCGCACGGCCACTCCGGCCAGCTGGAGACAAGACTTCAAAAATTATGTATTAGGCACAAAGGGATAAACCTTAGAAAAAATGTTTGTGAACAGTACATAAGGCTTACACCTAATGCATTACAAATTTTGAACTGGAACAGGACTACACTCCAGACCCCTGCCATATGAAAATCACAAACCAACTTAAAACCTCAAATTGCAGCTCCTGTCTGTGTCCGTCCACTGAATATCTGCTGACACCCCTGCTTTGCAGCTGGACAAGCACCACAAAGAGAAAGATACTGTAAAGTGTTTGACTCAATCACGGCCTCAGGAATGTTACTGACTGTTATAGAGCATCCTAGTCCCATAGCAAAGTGGGGGATTCTGTGTGGAACTGGTAGGATGGAGAGCAACTAGGCAGAAGTTGAGGCTTTGAGTCAATTTGTGAGATGTGCTCCAATGGCAGATCTAGTAGAACACTACTGGCAAAGCCAGTCCAGGTACCAGTCACAGTCTGGCTTAGAGCTTTAGCTTATCACAAATGTTTACTGCATTAAATATTAAACTAATAGTAGCAACATTTCACCTAACTACAAAGAACTATCCAAGATAAGGTTTAAAATCTGAGGTTTTAGTACAAGGAAGAGCCTTTTTCAAAAGAAGAGACTTCACAAAAGGCAAGTCATTTTTGTGTGATGGGTATTAATGTCTCAGCCAAGCTGGCATATCTATAAATCATAAACTTCATAGGATACATGCATAGGAAAGATTTAACAGAGGAGACGCTTTTACTTCATTGGACATATAGTGAAACTGTCCACTAAACATGATCATTGAAATAGTAAACAAAACAAACACATACAGAAGCATTTAGCTGTGTCCCAGAGCATTTTTCACTTGGGTAATTATTAGTACAGTTACAAGTAATCTAAATTTACTATATGCTAAATACAAAATAAATAAATAAATAAAAATAGAATTCTCAATTTTCTGTAAATTTAGCTACACCTCCTATCACAAAATAATTATGAGCTAATCCTTTACTCTCTAAAAATGTTATTTCTGTGACTCAACAAATTTATTTGTACCTAATCTCTCATTCTCTGTGAGAGCAGTGTAAGTTCTCCTGCATCTCCCACAAAACATTTCAATCATCCAGCTACCCTCTCTGTTCTTTGATTTTTTTCCTTGACCTGGCATCTGGCATAATGAGAGTACTAATTTTGCAAGAATGAAAATATTTGATACTGATTGCAATTAACACTTACAAGTGCACGTCATGGTCTTCTGCAGCAATATGCATCAACTCTTTACTCTCTGATAAAATGCAATGTGTGGCAACTTGGTGGGAAGGAAGGAGGATTAGGTTTTAATGCCCCATTAGCAATGAAGTCATTAGGGACAGAGCCCAAGTTTGTTAGAGGGAAGTTCGGGTAAGGAAATCAGTGATGTCCTTTTGAAAGAAACCATCCCAATATTTGCCTCCAATCAACGATAAAAACCACAGAAAACCCAATTCTGGATGAATGGGAATACCAAATGCCACCATCCTGAATGGAACTCCAGTGTGCTAATCACCGTGCCAGCTCATACAGTTTTGTCTCTGAAGTCTCACTGCCATCTATGTTTTCACCCATTCTCTATAATTAAAACATACCCTATTTATTGAAGTTGAAATTTCAGTATCTAGAAGCTTGAGATTCAGTGAAACTTCTGGTCTTTTTGTTTAGTTATAATGTTAGAAAATCAGAATTAAAACTGACCGCCACCCCAAAAAACAATCAACTTTGGACAGTTCTACTAAATGGACACAGCGGTGAGCAGTGGCGGATATATTTGGGGGGATGTATGGGGCGCGCATCCCCTCCCCCTCCCCTTGCAGGGCCACCCGTATTGCCTCCTACACTGCCCCCGCCCAAGAATACACGCATAGAATTCATCATTTAAGGAAGAGAACCACAACTGTAACTTTTTTTAATATCATAAGATGGTGTTCTCTTGTATGTGTGTATAATCAGTTTAAATAAAACTTTCTTAAGCTTTGCATGTGACTTGATTATTTTTTATTATGGTAAAAGTAAAGGTAGCTCAAGATGTCTTTAGTGTCCCCTCGAGGTTCTTTTGTATCCACCACTGGTGGTGAGTAATAACATTCTCTCACACAATGCAAAACTGCATGACATTAAAGTTTATTTACATATCATACTTCGAATTGACAGAATCAACCAGCAAAAAATTAGAACTAGAGATGACCCTACTGAAATAAGGGGGGAGTAGCAGAAGGATTGGAAGGGAGGGGGGAAGGGGTGGAAGAGAGGGGTGGAAAGGAGAGGGGGAAAGGGGTGGGAGGGGTGGAAAGGAGAGGGGGAAAGGGGTGGGAGGGGTGGAAGGGGAGGGGGAAAGGGGTGGAAGTGGAGGGGGGAAGGGGTGGAGGGGAAGGGGGAAAGGGGTGGTGGGGAAGGGGGAAAGGGGTGGAGGGGAAGGGGGAAAGGGGTGGAGGGGAAGGGGGAAAGGGGTGGAGGGGAAGGGGGAAAGGGGTGGAGGGGAAGGGGGAAAGGGGTGGAGGGGAAGGGGGAAAGGGGTGGAGGGGAAGGGGGAAAGGGGTGGAGGGGAAGGGGGAAAGGGGTGGAGGGGAAGGGGGAAAGGGGTGGAGGGGAAGGGGGAAAGGGGTGGAGGGGAAGGGGGAAAGGGGTGGAGGGGAAGGGGGAAAGGGGTGGAGGGGAAGGGGGAAAGGGGTGGAGGGGAAGGGGGAAAGGGGTGGAGTGGGAGGGGGAAAGGGTTGGAAGGGGAGGGGGAAAGGGGTGGGAGGGGAGGGGAGGGAGACACACTGAAAATATTTACATATGATTTACAGTCAAAATGTCATACTCCATTCACAAGATGTACTATAATTGAAGTGGAAGTAATGTACTGTAAATGTCGAAAGTACCAATGAACGGAATACTGCAAGCTGGAACAATGAGAAGAGAATCTCTTTCAGGTGGACTGTAAGCTCCTCTAAGCTTTGGTGTGCAAAGCTGAATTCAACTGGTGGATAATTCGCAATGTTCCATTTTTGACATACACTATTGGTTAATTTTACTGTTACAGACAGTTAAACAATGGTAGGGAATGCTAACTTTACTGTACCCACACCATGTTAAGTGTGTGTTCCATATATTGCCCTTACATCTTATGTTCTTGTGCCACATGCGCTAAATTATGAGGGGACTTCAAAAAGTAAGTGAAAGCTGTGTTACACTTCAAAGTGACTATATACAAGACACTACCACTCAGCCATCAAGTCTCTGTAAACAATGGTTATAACATTTTACCAATTATTAAATTCCTGGATGATAGAAATCTGCTCCTCGGTTGCAGAGAAACTTGAGAATTGCTGTGTAAATGTCCTCACCTCTGGAAAATTTGCAATTGCTGCAAATCAGTTCCTTGACTGCAAGGGCATTGTCAGTGGTAGATGTTCCCAATTACCGTCACCCATGTCTATGCAGGCCCTATCAAATTGCAGGCACAATTTCACTACCGCTTGATGTGATACTGCATTTGGTCCATGTACCACCAGAATTTAACAGTAAATCTGTGTGCAATTTAGATGTTTTGCCCATAAGAATTGTACTGCCCCAAACACTAACTCTGGAGTATGTTTCCAGTTGCTGGACCTTTCCAATCGCACACTGTAATCCACCTATTAACAGTACTGCATTAGAATTGTGTCAGCAGGAAATCCAAAACATGTAGTCTCTTCTAACTGCACCACTTTCGTTGTGCAACGATCTTAGTGTCCGACGACATGTGCTCTCTACTTTCTGAAGTCCCCTTGAACATAAACACAATACCACATATCAAATGTTATTGTTAGGCTGATTATTATATCTGTTGTTCCATGTGCTACAGAAGAAAACGTTTTCCCACACGCAAATGACACTCAGATGTCTCCAAATAAATGCATTATCCATCACAAATACCTCAAAGACGATTTCATCAGTTTCTACCACTGTGGTGTACTGTTAAAACATGGCAACTGTAGAAGTAAAGCAAGAAGTGTAAAATCAATCAAATGAGAAAGTATAGGCACTAATTCAAAATGGTTTTCACATGAAGTACATGGATCTTTTACTGTGATCTAAATTTGTATTGCCAGAGTACCTTTCTCACTGAGAGATGACAATGTTTCTTTATCACGTAATTATTCCGTAAGACATGTAGGCAAACTATATTGCAGCTGACATGATTACTTTTGAGACATACTGGCAGTTTAGAGCAAAGAGCCTCCCTAATCCAAATCCGGGTGCTCCAAAAATGCCTTTGCAGAAGTGGTTTGGCCTGGAGTGAACAATTTTGGCAATGTTTGTGTCAATGGGAACACAGATCACATGCAGCTTTTGGTCATCAGAGTATATACTAACATCCTTAAATTACAAACCTCAGTGTATCTTAGTGAAACAGAAAAAAAAAACAACAACAAAAAAACACACTTTGATGAATCTTCTATGAGTTCTATTCCTTGGCTCCTGCGGTACCCTTCCTCCCCCTCTTATTTCTTTTCTTTACAAAAGGGTCTGATGTTTCATCTCACCGCTTTTCATCTTTTAGTATACACAATAAAAGTAATATTACAGGTGACAACTAGGGATTACCATACTAAATACTTACTCACTTATAAGATACAAACATCAGAGGAAGACAACATAAAATAGTCTCCCTAACAATCCCCAAGAAAGGAATTCAGAGGTCCTACACTACCAAAGCCTACATCACCAGAATATTTTTAGGTAAGTCAGTAGTAATTCAGATCCATGAGAATGCAGCATGAAGACTTTTATCGATAATGCTATGAATTGGTAGCACAGTGCAAGAGTTGTTACTTAATTTATCAAAACTAAATGGAGTTATCTCCTTATGAAAGCATGTAAAGGAGACTTTTTGCACCCCCCCCTCTCTCTCTCTCTCTCTCTCTCTCTCTCTCTCTCTCACACACACACACACACACACACACACACACACACACACACACACGTGCAGCATTTGTTCATAATGTAACTGCAGCTGCCAGTAAAGGCCCAGCTGATACAACCTTTAACATCCATTTCCTACATTTAATGTACAAAGATTTATTTTTATTGAACACTATAATTTGAACATAATGCCAAGAGATGCAACTTACTACTGTCAAGACAAAAATAATCTTGTGATGAGTATGTAATACAAGAATGTTTGCCTAAAATACTTTAAGGTCACTACATCCACCCAAGAAAGAGTAGGTTATGTAACTCGACACTTAGTCTCTCGGCCATAATTTCATAAAGTTTAGCCAAACCCATGAGAAATAATAATCCAAACCCTCTAAATGTGTTTCATTAAAAAAAAATGATAAACAGCTCTTAAAATAAAAAAAGCAAATAACTTCATATCCAAAACACTGAACAACTGCAGTATCAAGTGTCATTCTCATTTTAAAGCCATTAGTACAATAAAACCAACATCCACTTTTAAAAAATACAGCCTACATTTAACTGAAAACAATAATATAATCTACATGAATGTTAATAAAATATGTGTTTCACTGCTTTCAGCGAGTGAAAGCACTGAAATTAAAATATATGCTTGGTATTTACTGTATAGACACACCCACTACTTACCAGAACACGTATCAGCAAAGCAGCCAGCAAAAAGAAAAAAAGTAAGAAACATTTGAAAATATTGTAATGAATTATTTTACTTCACACAGGCATTACTGGAAATTCCTACAGTGGTAGCAATGCCTAGAAGTACACAGGTTCTTAAATCTAACAGAAGCAGTAAGCATATAAATTGTAATGAAGAAAAAATAGTTGGGGAAAGTGTCATAGTCTGCGTATGACACACAAATACCCTCCCCTTCCCCACACACCTCTCTAATATTAGTTCTACAACCTTACTTCTGTTACACTCAAAATTCAGACACACAAGAGTATTAGAGTATGACAAAAAAAAAAATGAGTGTTGTGGAGAGACACAGTAAAAATCCACATCCAGACACCTCAACACAAAGTCAAAGTAATGTGTTTCCAGTTGCATTAAATACAGTCTTGTCAAACATCCACACATGGAATAGAATGATGTTCCACTTTCCCAATACATGCATTGGGCAACCAAGCCACATCTTTTTTTGACTAAGGACCATCAGGATGAAGTGCTTTGTGTTTATGGGTGTGGGGTGGGAGGGGGAAATGGGTGGAAGGGGAGGGGGAAAGGGGGGAAAGGGGTGAAAGGGGAGGGGAGGGAGACACACTGAAAATATTTACATATGATTTACAGTCAAAATGTCATACTCCATTCACAAGATGTACTACAATTGAAGTGGGAGTAATGTACTGTAAATGTCGAAAGTACCAATGAACGGAATACTGCAAGCAGGAACAATGAGAAGAGAATCTCTTTCAGGTGGACTGTAAGCTCCTCTAAGCTTTGGTGTGCAAAGCTGAATTCAACCATAGTTGACTGCACAAACAAGTGATAACACTTCTCATGCTGGATAGTGCATGTTGTTATCAATTCCTGAATGGTGCACATCGTTTCTAATCTCACACGTATCTTGTGCACTAGCTATTAGCACAAGAGTGTAGTATTGGCAGTTGTTATGGGAAATCTACTTGATGCAGGAATTGGACCTTAACTGTCCACAGTGAACAATTTCTCCTCCACATCCATCTGGGAATCACATCATGTAATTTCAACAAATCTGAGCTTCCTCAAGGAAGCATGCATATTCAAGGTTTGATGTGCCCTTCACGGAAAACATGAATATTCCCTCTGAACCTGCAGGAGCAAGATTATATATAGTCAATCAATCAATCAATCTCTCTCTCTCTCTCTCTCTCTCTCTCTCTCTCTCTCTCTGTGCGTGTGTGTGTGTGTGTGTGTGTGTGTGTGTGTGTGTGTGTGTGTGTGTGCGTGTGTGTGTGTGAGAGAGAGAGAGAGAGAGAGAGAGAGAGAGCGCACAATTATCACTGGACAAAAAATTAGTACCCAGAAGACATGACACTAAAATATCATAAGGCAAGAAAGAGAGTCCACAAATTTCTTCAGGTACATCATATCCAACTGAAGCCACTCACTGATGATTATATCCAGTAGAGCTATCAAAATGTATCAGTGTTGACTGCTACATTTCACCTGCCATTCCAAATAGTCCCAGGCAGTTTAAATTTTGCACAGTGCCTTAGTGTTCAGCAAATCAGGAACATAATCATCAGTCCTGCACACACAGCTATTCTGATTTTGGACGATGAGTGTGTTCACAGCATACTCATCATGAATGCGTAGAAGAAAAGGAAAGAATGAGTCACCATGAAAGTGGAAACATCCTCGTTCAGGTACACAGTAACATGAATGAGTATACCCACTTCATGGTATGAAAAATTTTCCCAAAATATCACTAACCAACCTCTGGCCTGTACTACACCCCCCACACACGGCAGGTTAAAAGCCTCACATTGTGTCGTCATGTACTCACACCTAGCATCAGCTGCAACGGGGGAAAATTACGACTCATACAACCACACCACATGGTTCTTGTCTGTTACTGTCCAGTTTCTGTGTTGTTCAACTTTGTGTGTCACTGTGAGGAATGGCCTTTTTCAAGCTACCTGATTATGACTGTTGATTGTATGTAGTTTGCTTTATAACTGCCACTGCAAGTTGGATGAAATGAAAATCTTTCATCAGATACGCTTTTGAGATCAGAATGTGCAACAACTACTTTAACCCGGACAGCAGCTATTGCCTCAGTGGTGTATGGAAATGGGCACACTATGCTGAAAGGCTACAGTGAAATAAGCTGAATTATTTCCCATCTACCTGAATTAGCATCACTATTAATATAACTCCATCACAGACAACATGATCTCCAATTGTGCATGGCAGTTCTGTAACTTTCAAACATTTCCTAAACATAATTTGGCCAACTACATAGGGATGCACCACGTGGTCTACTAGTACAACACAGCAGTTGACTACGAGGATGACAACAGACGGAGTAGATGAAAGCTTGAGTTTGGAAACAAATCCGACAGGGCAAGATAGCCAAAAAACATTTATCCAAAGAGATGAAGGCTTGCAGAAACTACTACTATTATAATTGGGAAATTACATCACACATAAATTTCCAGAATTAGTTGTGCAATGAGTCTAATTATTGTTGACAACCAGCAGACAGTCTATACCAGGTAGTCTAAACAGTGAGTAAACATAACACAGTATTATGTCAGTCTTGCAGACTACATAAACAAATATTGTTGGAGTATCTAAGTGCAGTGAGATGAAAACTTTTATGTTCATGAACAGCCAGATAACACAACATAAGTAGCATTTACAAAACATTAACCAATAAAGGCAGCTTCAAGTAGGCTTCACATAATCAAATTTTACCAAAATATAATTTTGTGTTGTTAACTGCAGTATTCCTTCCAAGTTCATGAACGACGAATCAACTGTATCAACAGCAGAGTTAACAAACAGTGTTTCTCTCTGGTGTATATCCTCCAGCTTGACCTCCAGTATGCCCCAGAGTGCTTGCCAACATTCATCACTCCCAGGTGTCATTTAATTCCTGTTCTTCTCCCAAGAGCAAAATCCCATTCTAACTGGATCCCTTCTCCATCTACATCAGTTCAGAAAAGGATTCCTATCACTAACAGAAACCCAGTCCCACAACCCCTTCTGTAAGTGATGCCAACCCCCCCCCCCCCCCCCCCCCCATCACAACAGCCTAGCCATAAAGATTTCTTCTTCTACAAGCTACACCTCCTTTCACAGTTCTCTACAAATCTTCAGATACCACCAATCCCTATCCCTAACTAACCTAATACTGGAGAAACAAATCCACTGCACAGGGAGCCCAAAACCATCTCTGTTCCTGCCACAAGGTATTACTATGTGACCCCAACTACATATACCCTATATTCCAAATCAAAACACTTACCCTCTTAACACCTGGAAAAGCAATATAATCACCATATTCAAAGATTTTTCAATGTACTGACATACTACTCTCACCTCAAGTAACACTGACCAACAATACCTATTCTAGCCCCAGAATCACCACTTCGACACCTCATAGTTCCCAGACCCTGCCTTGTTCACTTTTTCCATCTGCGACATTCCTGAAACTCACTCCCACAAAACCCAGAACACAAATAAAACCAAAACACAGTTGTCAACCTATCTACCAAACATCTCAACAAGTTTCAATCCTATCCAAATGCCTCACTGTCAGTGCCACACACAAATTCCATCACGCTGAACACATCAATGACCTACTCTCCTCACCCTATCTCTATAGGGGAAAAAATCTGAACACCAAGTGAAGCCATATAAAATGTAACATTGCGTCTTGTCTCTCCCAGTTCATGCTTCCATCCAACCAGAATCCTTCACCACTCCCGCCTAATCGTCCCCTGGTTACCCTCCAGGAATTCTTTACCCCCAACTTTGCCTCACACACCTTTCCTATGTCCCTTCAAAATAACACAAACTTCTCAAGAGGGGAATGGACAGCCATTTTCAACCTTAGGATTGATCATGACTTAAGCTCTCACACAAATCCCACTCCCTCAGGCCAGCTAGCCACTACACACCCAACTTCTACAGGTTTCCCAAAACCAATACACCTAACCAACCAGACCACCCCATTGCAGCTTATTGCCATGCTCCCACAGAAAGTCTCCACTCTTTTTGACAAATACTTCCAACTCATTGCCTATAGCCCAGCTTCCTTTGCTGTCTTTCATACATCCCCATGGTAGTAACATATGGATCCCTACTAGTCACTGTTGATCTCATCTCCCTACACACAGACATGCCCCCTGTGCATAGCCTTGCCACTATCTAACACTACCTCTCTTACATACTTACTTATACCAAACCCAATACATCATTTCCTATACTGCTTATACATCATTGCTTATACACTCAACGAACTACCTCCTTAGCAGTAGCTATTTCTCCACTGATATACAAACCAACCAATCCCAAACCCCTCGTCAGGAAAAGTTCACTGATGAGATCTTCATGATCTACACCCAGCACATACCTAGTCAAAAAACTTTCAAGACTGGGTTTTAAAAACATTAGATGGTGGTTTTAATGCTTCAGGTATTCAGCCTCCCCTCACTTGTGTACAATGCACTGAACATCCACACAACCATGTGAAACTGACAGAAAATACCTCCTTTGAGATGTCGTTCAACTTGCAAGTCACCCCAATTAACGAAATTTATAATTCTATTAATTTTTTATCTATGTCTTTCTAAGAATTCCAGATCTGCAAATCTGATCATCAGTTTTGTTGTCATGCTTAGACATGTTCTTAGGGTTCAGATTTCCACTGTACATCAAGGGAAAGTATTATACACAGAGGCACTACCTTTTATTACAGGTAAAGCTGTCTTCAATCTCAAGGTTGGTTTGAATATCACAGTACTTTATTAGACATGACTTAATTGGAGGTGGTATGCCTTGCCCCTTCCCCATTGGTGGGGAGGCTTGCGTGCCTCAACGATACAGATAGCCACACCGTAGGTGCAACCACAATGGAGGGGTATCTGTTGAGAGGCCAGACAAACGTGTGGTTCCTGAAGAGGGGCAGCAGCCTTTTCAGTAGTCGCAGGGGCAACAGTCTGGATGACTGACTGATCTGGCCCTGTAACACTAACCAAAACGGCCTTGCTGTTTTGGTACTGCGAACGGCTGAAAGCAAGGGGAAACTACAGCCGTAATTTCTCCCGAGGGCATGCAGCTTTACTGTATGATTAAATGATGATGGCGTCCTCTTGGGTAAAATATTCCGGAAGTAAAATAGTCCCCCACTCAGATCTCCGGGCGGGGACTACTCAAGAGGACATCGTTATCAGGAGAAAGAAAGCTGGTATTCTATGGATCGGAGCGTGAAATGTCAGATCCCTTAATCAGGCAGGTAGGTTAGAAAATTTAAAAAGGGAAATGGATAGGTTAAAGTTAGATATAGTGGGAATTAGTGAAGTTCGGTGGCAGGAGGAACAAGACTTTTGATCAGGTGAATACAGGGTTATAAATACAAAATCAAATAGGGGTAATGCAGGAGTAGGTTTAATAATGAATAAAAAATAGGAGTGCAGGTAAGCTACTACAAACAGCATAGTGAATGCATTATTGTGGCCAAGATAGACACGAAGCCCACACCTACTACAGTAGTACAGGTTTATACGCCAACTAGCTCTGCAGATGATTAAGAAGTTGATGAAATGTATGATGAGATTAAAGAAATTATTCAGGTAGTGAAGGGAGACGAAAATTTAATAGTCATGGGTGGCTGGAATTCGACAGTAGGAAAAGAAAGAGAAGGAAATGTAGTAGGTGAATATGGACTGGGGCTAAGAAATGAAAGAGGAAGCCGCCTGGTAGAATTTTGCACAAAGCATAACTTAATCATAGCTAACACTTGGTTCAAGAATCATGAAAGAAGGTTGTATACATGGAAGAACCCTGGAGATACTAAAAGGTTTCAGATAGATTATATAATGGTACGACAGAGATTTAGGAACCAGATTTTAAATTGTAAGACATTTCCAGGGGCAGATGTGGACTCTGACCACAATCTGTTGGTTATGAACTGTAGATTAAAACTGAAGAAACTGCAAAAAGATGGGAATTTAAGGAGACGGGGACCTGGATAAACTGAAAGAACCAGAGGTTGTAGAGAGTTTCAGGGAGAGCGTAAGGGAACAATTGACAGGAATGGGGAAAAGAAATACAGCAGAAGAAGAATGGATAGCTTTGAGGAATGAAATAGTGAAGGCAGCAGAGGATCAAGTAGGTAAAAAGACGAGGGCTAGTAGACATCCTTGGGTAACAGAAGAGATACTGAATTTAACTGATGAAAGGAGAAAATACAAAGATGCAGCAAGTGAAGCAGGCAAAAAGGAATACAAACGTCTCAAAAATGAGATCGACAGGAAGTGCAAAATGGCTAAGCAGGGATGGCTAGAGGACAAATGTAAGGATGTAGAGCCTTATCTCATGAGGGGTAAGATAGATACTGCCTACAGGAAAATTAAAGAGACCTTTGGAGAAAGGAGAACCACTTGCATGAATATCAAGAGCTCAGATGGAAACCCAGTTCTAAGCAAAGAAGGGAAAGCAGAAAGGTGGAAGGAGTATATAGAGGGTCTATACAGGGGCTATGTTCTTGGGGATAATATTATTGAAATGGAAGAGGATGTAGATGAAGATGAAATGGGAGATATGATACTGCATGAAGAGTTTGACAGAGCACTGAAATACGTAAGTCTAAACAAGGCCCCGGGAGTAGACAACATTCCATTAGAACTACTGACAGCCTTGGGAGAGCCGGTCCTGACAAAACTCTACCATCTGGTGAGCAAGACGAATGAGAGAGGCAAAATTCCCTCAGACTTCAAGAAGAATATAATAATTCCAATCTCAAAGAAAGCATGTGTTGACAGATGTGAAAATTACCGAACTATCAGTTTAATAAGTCACAGCTGCAAATTACTAACATGAATTCTTTACAGAAGAATGGAAAAACTGGTAGAAGCCGACCTCGGGGAAGATTAGTTTGGATTCCGTAGAAATGTTGGAACATGTGAGGCAGTACTGACCCTATGACTTATCTTAGAAGCTAGATTAAGGAAAGGCAAATCTACGTTTCTAGCATTTGTAGACTTAGAGAAAGCTTTTGACAATGTTGACTGGAATACTCTCTTTCAAATTCTGAAGGTGGCAGGGGTAAAATACAGGGAGCGAAAGGCTATTTACAATTTGTACAGAAACCAGATGGCAGCTATAAGAGTCAAGGGACATGAAAGGGAAGCAGTGGTTGGGAAGGGAGTAAGGCAGGGTTGTAGCCTTTGCCCGATGCTATTCAATCTGTATATTGAGCAAGCAGTAAAGGAAACGAAAGAAAAGTTCAGAGTAGGTATTAAAATCCATGGAGAAGCAATAAAAACTTTGAGGTTCGCCGATGACATTGTAATTCTGTCAGACACAGCAAAGGACTTGGAAGAGCAGTTGAACGGAATAAATAGTGTCTTGAAAGGAGGATATAAGATGAACATCAACAAAAGCAAAACGAGGATAATATAATGTAGTCGAATTAAGTAGGGTGACACTGAGGGAATTAGATTAGGAAATGAGACACTTAAAGTAGTAAAGGAGTTTTGCTATTTGGGGAGCAAAATAACTGATGATGGTCGAAGTAGAGAGGATATAAAATGTAGACTGGCAATGGCAAGGAAAGCGTTTCCGAAGAAGAGAAATTTGTTAACATCGAGTATAGGTTTAAGTAACAGGAAGTCGTTTCTGAAAGTATTTGTATGGAGTGTAGCCATGTATGGAAGTGAAACATGGACAATAAATAGCTTAGACAAAAAGAGAGTAGAAGCTTTCGAAATGTGGTGCTACAGAAGAATGCTGAAGATTAGATGGGCAGATCACATAACTAATGGGGAGGTGTTGAATAGGATTGGGGAGAAGAGGAGTTTGTGGCACAACTTGACTAGAAGAAGGGATCGGTTGGTAGGACATGTTCTGAGGCATCAAGGGATCACCAATTTAGTACTGGAGGGTAGCATGGAGGGTAAAAATCATAGAAGGAGACCAAGAGATGAATTCACTAAGCAGATTCAGAAGGATGTAGGCTGCAGTAGGTACTGGGAGATGAAGAAGCTTGCACGGGATAGAGTAACATGGAGAGCTGCATCAAACCAGTCTCAGGACTGAAGACCACAACAACAACAACAACAACAACAACAACATCATGTCTTGCCCCCCCCCCCCCCTTCAACCTTTGTACTTACATGACCACCCAGTTACAAGATGACCACAGTTTAACACAGTCTCCAAACAACAGTGCAGACAGACGTTTTTCACACATACGAGGTCTGTTCAACAAATTATGAAACTTTGTCCACAAAACTTTTCAACACTTACCTTTTATGTATTGTGCATGGTCTCCTTCGAAATACTCTCCGGCACAATTGATACACAGCTCCAAACACCGGTTCCACTTTCGGAAGCAGTCTTGGTACGTCTCTTGCTGGATCGTGCGAAGTACCATCTGCGAATTTTCTTTTATCTCATCTATTGTTGGAAATCTTTGTCCTTTCAGTGGGGTTTCAACTTTGGAAATAAATAGAAGTCCACAAGTGCCAGGTCTGGAGAGTATGGAGGATGAGGCAGCAAAGTGATTTCGTTTTTTGTGCAATAGTCACGCACCAACAGGGATGAATGTGCAGGTGTGTTATGATGCAAGAGTCATGAACTGTCTCACCACATTTCAGGTCATCTCTTCCTCACATTTTCTCGCAGCCAATGCAACATGCCCTGACAGTGCCATCGATTAATAGTTTGTTCCTGTGGCACGAATTCATGATGAACTAATCCTTCAAAGTCAACGAAAACTATCAGTATTGCTTTGAAATTTGACCTGACCTGACGAGCTTTCTTTGGTCTTATAGAATCATTCCCGATCCATTGTGAAGACTGAACCTTGGTTTCAAAATCTTAATCACAGAATCACATCTCATCACCAGTTATGATTCTCTTAAGGAACATCTCATTCTCATTTGTGCAAGCCAAAAGCTCTTCACAGATTGTGAGGCAAAAGTCTTTGTGGTCTTGAGTCATGAGCTGTGGGACAAACTTGACAGCAACACAATGAATTCCAATATGCTGTATCAGGATTTCATGACATGACCCAACTGAAGTGTTACATTCTTCTGCACCCTCTCAGACACTAAGTTTTTGATAGGCACGCACAAGTTTGTTGATGTTCCTGACACGAGAGTCATCGGTACATGTTGAAGGGCATCCTGAACAAGGGCCAACTTTCGTAAGGCCATTTTTAAACTGCGTGAACCATTCATTCATAACATTGAGTATGGCTTAAGCACTCATCACCATCGGGTTTCCTTCACTATTTTGTGTATGACTGAATGTCTTCTCGAGTTTCACACAAAATTTGATGAAGACGTGCTGCTCCTCTAACCCTGCCATACTGAAATTTGCAAACTATGTGACAACGTTCTACTCAGTACAGAACTGAACAATAACTGGCGGGCATGAAATAATGAAACTTTCAGCAGTTACACATTAAACACAGGAGTGTACAAAGATGCCAACCTCATTTCTCTCCAACACACCACTGAAGCGAAATTACAAATGTTCCACAATTTTTTGAACAAACCTCATAAATCATTTCCAGAGGGGGGAAAAGAGACAGAAAACGTTAGGGCTGACTGAGGGTTGAAACTTATTCACTGAGACCACACTGCCTATCATCATCATCATCGTCGTCGTCGTCATCCTTCCACCCTTGTCTTGACTTTATCTGTAACTGCTAATGAGAAGCCTTTGGCATACTCTGACTTAGTCTACATATACATCTACAAATATACTCCACTAGCGCCCATGTGGTGTTTGGCAGAGGGCACTATTCGCACCAAAGTCATACCCACCCCCTCTGTTCCACTCGCGGATTGCGTGAGGGAAAAAAAGACTGTCTGAACGCCTCAATACGAGCTCTAATTTCCCTTATCTTTGAATGGTGATCATTGTGTGATTTGAAAGGTGGTGGGAATAATACATGCTCTACATCCTCGGCGAAGGTTGGATTTCGGAATTTAGTGAGCAGACCCTTCCGTTAAGCGCATTGTTTATCTGCAAGTGTGCCCCACTTCAAACTTTCTATGAGATTTGTAAAGCCCTCACAATGGCTAAATGTACCAGTCACAAATCTTGCTGCTCTTCTTTGGACCTTCTCAATCTCCTGAATCAGACCCAACTGGTAAGGGTCCTATACAGACGAACAATACTCTAAGACTGGACGAACTAACATACTGTAAGCAATTTCCTTTGATGAAGGACTGCATTGCTTCAGGATTCTACCAATAAACCACAATCTACAGTTCGCCTTGCCCGTTACTTGTGTAATCTGATTATTCCATTTGAGATCATTTCGAACAGTCACACCTATGAACTTGACTGATTTCACCACTTTCAAAGACTGGGCATTTATTTTGTACTCCTACATTAATGGGGATTTTTGCCTTGTTATATGCAGTAGGTTACACTTACTAATATTGAGAGATAACTGCCAGTCATTACACCACTCATTTATTTTCTGCAAATCCTCATTGATTTGTTCCCAACTTTTGCGTGATACTACTTCCCTGGAGACTACAGCATCATCTGCAGACAGTCTAATTCCACTTTCAATACCATCAACCAGATCGTTTATGTAAATCGTAAAAAGCAGCGGACCTATTATACTGCCCTGGGGCACACCTGAAGTTAAGCTTGTTTCTGTTGAAATCGCCCCATTCAGGATGACATACTGCTCTCCGTCTGTTAGAAAACTTTCTATCCAACCGCATATGTCATCAGATAGACAGTAATCGCATACTTTTTGGAGCAAGTGACAGTGCGGAACTGAGTCAAACACCTTTCGAAAGTCGAGAAATATGGCATCAACCTGGGAGCCGGTATTTAGACCCTGTTGTATATCATGCACAAAGAGGGCCAGCTTTGTCTCCATGGCCACTGTTTCCTAAAACCGTGCTGGTTTCTGCAGATGAGCTTCTCAGAGTCTAGAAAGGTCATTATGTCCGAATACAAAATATGTTCCACGATTCTACAACAAATCGATGCCAGTGAAATTGGCTCGTAATTATGTGCATCCGATTTTTTCCCCTGTTAATAGATTGCTATGACCTTGGCCTTCTTCCAGTCCTGTGGAACTTTCCATCTGTGACTAATAACACACATATTGTACTATTGCTATTCTGGTTAGTGAGTTATAACAACTCAGTTACAAGACATACTGAACCAAATGAACACTCACATAAAAAGTATACACATTTTTTTCTCAGACTTAAAGGGAACACCAGACGAGAAAAAATTCTTACTGGCACTGCAGAATGCAAAGTATAGGCATGTGATGTCTCACTGTGAACAGTACAGAGTGTATGTGCTGAAACACAAAGAATGGAAAAACTGATCAACAAATGATGCTGTATCTCCAAGGAAAGATATGTCATTGGTTTGGACGATTTCCAGAAAGACGTCATTCATAGTACTGTACTGAAATTTTACAACTGTGGCAACTTTTCTCACAATGCAAAAGTGGGCAGGTTTTGTATGGTGCCATCATTTGATTGTCAGATCTCTGAAAGCTTTGCATTCAGATACATTTCAGGTAATTATGGAAGATGCATTCTGATGGAGATAACTGATATTGTAGTACCTAGGGCAACTTTTCTGATAATGATGCAAATCAGAAAGGAAATCCTATTATTTATCTTGGCGAGACCTGGCTACATAAAAACTATGTAGGGAAGTCCATCTGGCAGGACACTATGGGCAATAGCAAACTGAAAGTTCTGACTGGCAAATGAAACAGACTTTTGATTTTTGTGTAGTATCATCAGATTATGGCCTCATCAAAAGTTAATACTTATATCCAGCAAATCTAGTGTTATCACGAGGAGATAACTAGTGGTGTGTTTAAGCACACATTTTTAAATTTATCACATAGTTTAGAGAAGATTCATGCAATTGTCATGAGTAACACCACTTATTGTTTGAAAAAGAAAGAAAAAAATCCCAAATAAAACACAAAGAACAAAGAAACTATGCAGTAGCAAGGACGGAAAACTTTCAAATCCCAGGCTGGCATTCGAAAGCAGGCTGGTTGATTTGGGGGAGGGGACCAAACTGCGGGGCCTTCAGTCCCATCGGATTAGGGAAGGATGAGGAAGGAAATTGGCAAAGCCATTTCAAAGGAACCATCCCGGAATTTGCCAGGAGCAATTTAGGGAAATCATTGAAAACCTAAATCAGTATAGCTGGATGCGGGTTTGAACCGTCATTCTCCCGAATGCGAGTCCAGTGTGCTAACCACTGCACCACCTCGCTCGGTCCGAAAGCATGAAAGAAGTCCTGTACAACAACCCCCCTTACAATCAATTTGAACTTTTGATTGTTTAGTGATAGAAATGGACCAAGAGATAGTGAGGCTTCCCCTCAAGAGTGCAAATATAGCCCACCAGAAAATGTATGGACACAACAATAAACATTTTCTTGACATATCATTATGCAGCCATAATAAATTGTTTAAATGAAGTTGTCTGCTTCTGGCTGTAAAATATTCATTGCGATACATTATCACCAATGTTTGTAATTACGTAATTTTCAAGTGAGCACCATGTGTTGCATTGCAGTCAGCCATCTCATACATTTGTAAGACAGCAATGTTTGATGGCAAAGTTTGTGGGATTAGGTCACAGGTCCAATGACACAAGTTTTGATAACTGAGGTCTACGGCATGCAGAAAATATGTAAGATATAGCTTCTATGCTTTCCTCATATGTATGAGATAGAATCATTCCTCGTTACTTTATGGAATTATGCTAATGTTCATTATTCGTGTAGCCAAGAATGTTGTTGTACACTTCATGCCAGTTTGACCTTTGTTGCCTGCCACCTTCATGTGATTACAATTTTCATGGTCAGCAGTGTATTTCCCCACCACAAATTACACATTCATTTATTTTTAGAATAGGCATATGTTTCACGTCTAATGTTATACGAATGTTATAATGAAACCCTCTTCATAAAATTACTGTCATACCAATTAAATAAACTTAATAACATAATACTGTTGCAAATTTGGTTAAACAGTTTCACAGTTGCGTGATTTTTGTTTTATTTTTTAAATCTATGCTGTAAATAAAATGATGGAATGAATTTATAACATTTTTATTACTGCAGGCTTTGTTTAGCAACATATGTATGCTCCTTTAAGACAGGACCTTTTTCCTTTCCCAGATTAATTTCTTTTCATATGGCATTATAAGTTAAAGTTTTATCACATAAACTACTTTTCCGGACACTGTCTTCTTTAAGAAGTGATCGCAAGTGAAGAAGTGTGTAAGCTTACTACGAGAAAAGGTTACACTTATGCAGTTAAAAAGGGAATGTGTGTGAATTGCAGTGATGAAGTGTCAATGTTAAGCAAACTGTCTTCAGATTACATTTCATACTCAATGCCTTAAGAAGACTCATCAACACACCCCGGAATGAAAACCAGGGAATGAAATCAAAGCAAATATAAAGTGAAGTGATGCAAGACAAAATTAGTAAAGTGAGTGTAAGGAACTAAGACACAAAGATGTAGCTTTAACTGCAAAATACCATCAAACCGGTACATTTGTGGAATTAATTTTTTCTTTGGTTGCAAGTATGTATCTGCAGTCAAGGTATACACTGAAATCCCCATGGACAGTTCTAGGGGAGGCAAAACAAAATGGCACAGCCCATTGATGAAGAGGAGTATCATATGGACGCATTTAACATATTGCAACTACGTCAGGCCAATCCAAATGGCTGAAGAAGTCATCAATGGGTTGTTCCAATTTGTTTTGGCACCTCTACTAGCATGGTACGGTACTGTGGTGCGAAGACTTCAGTGTGTACCAGTATTAATTAACTAACTTTATTTTTTTCTTTTTTCTTCAAAGTGATACTTAAAACATTACGACTACATGACCCCAAGTAAAAAGTGTAGTCCACTACCAGTTGTGGCAAGAAAGTAAGAGGAGAGTTTTGTAAGTAATGCAACCTCTTTTCCTCAGCCAATTCCAGTTGAAAAAATGTGGAATCTGTTTTGGGACATAGTAGAATATTCCAACTTCAGCCCCTACAGTTTCGTAAAGTTCCGATAGGTGGCAGCACTACACGCACCCTTCAGAATGGCACTTGTAATGGAGGTCCATTCTAAGCGCAGCTCTGTCACTGAGTTTCTTTTGGTGGAATACCAGAACATCACAGATATTCATAATTGCTTGCAAAATGTCTACAGAGATCTTGCAGAAAACAAAAGCACAGCGAATCATTGGGCAAGGCATCTGTCATCATCGCAACAAGATTGCATCAACCTTTCCAATTTCCCGCATCCCGGACGGTTGCACTGTTGGAATGTGTGGACACTCTCAGTCAAGGTGATTGAACACCTCACTGCTCAAATGGACATCTATTAGCACTGACACACTTGTCCACCAATTGGGGTACACAAAGATGTGTGCCTGCTGGGTTACTCACCACCTAACAGAAAACCATAAAGAGCAATGAAGGACCATCTGTGCGGAATTGTTTGCACGTTATGAGCCTGATAGTGACAATTTTTTGTAGAACATTGCCACAGACATGAGTTCATCAATTTGAATGGGAAACAAAATGGCAATCCACAGAACAGCACCACTTCATATCTCCTCGAGTCGCACTCTCAGCCGGTACAGTCATGACTATGGTCTCCTGGAATTCTGAAGGGGTTATTCTGTTTGATGTCCTCCCTCATCGTACAACAATCAAGTGCAAAGTGTATTGTGCTGCCCTCAGGAAACTGAAGAAATGACTTTTCAGTGTGCTCATAGCCAAAAAAATGCGAATGAACTTCACCTTCTTCATGCAACACAAGGCCTCACAACAAGTCCGTACAGCTGAAAGCAGCTTACGTAACTTCATTGGACTGTTCTTCCTCATCCACTCTACATCCCAGACCTTGCAACTTCTGACTTCTATCTGTGTGGTCCAATGAAGAATGCACTCCACAGAAAACAGTATGCAGATGAATGAGTTGTCAATGATGCAGCAAGACGTTGGCTCCTAAGTCGACACATCGTTGGGTGGCTTGCGGAATATAAATGTAGATGTAGATGTAGACCAGTAGAGTGGTACCATGTGGGCATAAAGGCCCTTCCAGCAACGTGGGGTAAGGACATCACACTGAACGGAGATTATGTTGAAAAAATTAGGGTTTTGTAGTGGAAAGAGTGGAGAATATCGTGGTGCATTGGGGTCCTGAATGAAACCAATTGCAGCCTACTTTCAGAATAAAAAGTGTTGCATTACTTACTGCATGCCCCTCATATCTAGTATGATCTGAGAGATTAAGCAAGACTGAAGGAACTGGCGAAGTGAAACAGAGAGCTAATGTCGCAAAAAATAAGCGAATGTCTGCTTGGGAGTTCTGTGGAACTTTTCATAACAGAATAAATTGAAGAATACAATAATTGATATGGCTCCTCACAGATATAATCTGACGTACAGTTTCTATGCCAATACGAAAATATTAAAAAAAAAGAGAATGGTAGTGCTGGAACAGCTCCCTATGGTGATGTACACGCATTTTCAAAAAATGTGAACTACTAGTAGAGAATACGCTAACATCTAAAATGAAAATCATATTCCTTGGCAATTTCAACATGGAAACGGCAAACGCTGATGAACATTTTACAAGGAAATTTTTTAAAATCTTAAGACCTCTAAATTTACTTTGCATGAACTGCATTTCCATACAGATAATATCAATGTTAATTTTTTGTGAGATACACTACGTGATCAAAAGTATCCGCACACCCCCAAAAACATATGTTTTTCATATTAGGTGCATTGTGCTGCCAGGTACTCTATACAAGCAACCTCAGTATTCATTAGACATCATGAGAGAGCAGAATGGGGTGCTCGATGGAACTCACGGACTTCGAAGGAGGTCAGGTGATTGGGTGTCATTTGAGTCATACGTCTGTACGTGAGATTTCCACACTCCTAAACATCCCTACATCCACTGTTTCCGATGTGATAGTGAACTGGAAACGCTGTTCCCGACGTGATAGTGAACTGGAAACACTGTTCCCGACGTGATGTACAGCACAAAAGCGTATAGGCGGACCTCATCTGTTGACTAACAGAGACCGCCGACAGTTGAAGAGGGCCGTAATGTGTAATAGGCAGACATCTATCCAGACCATCACACAGGAATTCCAAACTGCATCAGGATCCACGTCAAGTACTATGACAGTTAGGTGGGAGGTGAGAAAACTTGGATTTCATGATCAAAGCTGCACGTCACGCCGATAAGTGCCAGACGACGCCTCACTTGGTGGGAGGAGTGTAAACATTGGACAATTGAACAGTGGGAAAATGTTGTGTGGAGTGACGAATCACGCTACACAATGTGGCGATCCGATGGCAAGGTGTGGGTATGGTGAATGCCCAGTGAACATCATCTGCCAGTGTGTGTATCACCAACAGTAACATTAGGAGGTGGTGGTGTTATGGTGTTTCTCATGGAGGGGGCTTGGGCTCCTTGTTTTGCATAGCACAATCACAGCACAGGCCTACATTGATGTTTTAAGCGCCTCCTTGCTCCCCATTGTTGATGAGCAATTTGGCGATGGCGATTGCAACTTTCAAC
The DNA here is from genome assembly GCF_021461395.2 of Schistocerca americana. Classification (NCBI taxonomy): domain Eukaryota; kingdom Metazoa; phylum Arthropoda; class Insecta; order Orthoptera; family Acrididae; genus Schistocerca; species Schistocerca americana. The sequence continues at coordinate 954,667,383 of NC_060130.1, forward strand.
ATTATCGAGCACCTGTTCATAATGCACTGCCTGTGGCGGAATGGTTACACGACAATCACATCCCTGTAATGGACTGGCCTGCACAGACTCCTGACCTAAATCCTACAGAACACTTTTGGGATGTTTTGAAACACCACTTTGTGCCAGGCCTCACCGACCGATATCGATACCTCTCCTCAGTGCAGCACTCCCTGAAGAATGGGCTGCCATTCGCCAAGAAACCTGATTGAACATATGCCTGTGAGAGTGGAAGCTGCCATCAAGACTAAGGGTGGGCCAACACCATACTGAATTCCAGCATTACTGATGGAGGGCGCCACGAACTTTTAAGTCAATTTCAGCCAGGTGTCAGGATGATTTTGATCACATAGCGTAGTTCTCGTTGAGTACTTAATTACTTACTTTTGGCCATTAGCTGTACAATTCTTCAATTCCATGACTACTGGCCTATGAAAAAATGTACAACCATAGTTAAAAGTTTTCCATCAGTTACTAGCAGTAATTTTAAATGAGAATGGCACAGCCATATATGATCCTTATTCCTTCTGCATACAATTCTAGCTTTTTAACTGTTTTATGTTGGAATTGCATAATACTCATCAGTACTAGAAGAAATTTGAAGAAGTACACACCTGTGGTCAGAACATTTTTATCATTATCAGCTTACAGAACCTGGAGGATGTGCAAAAAGAGTTATTACTTTTGCCAAAAGAAATTCAATGGTAACTTATTCAGATCAAATGAATCTCAGATGAACCGTTCACTACCCCTAACAATTTAAGTCATTTAGGCCAAACACTTCACATCTGTATTTAAATTAATTGGGAGATAAAGCTTCACTGTGCACTGGCATGTGTTTGTAATTATTTACTTGTTCCATATACTCTAAAGGTAGTTGGGAATACTATTCAGTCTAGATACTTACTGCATATCCCAACAGAGTCCAGTTGTGTAAGGTAGAGATGGACACACTTTAACTATGGTTAGTGAACAGTTTGGTTTTATAGTTGTTGAGGTGTAACATAAAACTCTTTCTTTCCAAACACTGAATATGTCTGTCCATAATTCCATTAATTTATACAATAAAATTACCGAAACCATAATATCTCCCAAAATTCTACTCTGTGCCCATCAGAAAAACTAAAAAATATATATCTCACAAAAATCCCAAAAGGAGGGGAAGTGTCTAAGGGAGAGAACCATCACAGATGTCTGCTCGAGATAGATATTAAATTTAAAAGCTAAACTCGTTAAGTCCAAATATGAATTCGTGATTCACATAATTTAAGAATAAATGAGGGGAAAAATAAAAAATGAACAGATTTAAGGCTCTTGATAATAAGAAAACATACAGTTAAATATGTTAAATTCCCTCAGTTTCTGTAGAAAGCCACTGAAGGAGAAAGTATCAGGATTTAATGCCCCATCAATGATGAAGCCATTAGCTATGAAACACATGCTAAAATTTGATAAAAATAGGGGAAGAAATCTTGTGTCTGTTTTAGGGAAACAATGGCAAACCTAGCTATAAATAAGCAAGTGAGGACTTTAATAGTTGTCCTCCCACACACGAGTCCAATGACTTGACTGTATCACCTTAGTCGGTGGAAATAATTATAGAGTTCAAAGGCACAAAATATTCACTCAATTTGAAGTGATATCATTTACTACATAGAACAGACTAATACAGCAATGTTAATGACAGGTTTGTAAACATTATAATGAACTTAATATCAAGAAGAAAATGTGTAATTGCCACTTATGGTGCACATGTCACCTTCACAATCAACAACAATAATATGCAAGTATTACACATTTTTTAGAGTTTCTTTGAAATTCTGAAGATCAGGCAACAAAACAACAGAAATGTGAGTAATAAGCCAGGGGCTGGAGAAATTGGCATTTTGTGATAAATGCGAATATACAGAGTGGCGCACATAAAACTGGCCCCTGCACTGAAGGGAATACAAATGAAGAAAATCAACGTACATCATCGCTTTCTTCCATTTTTATTGTACAGTAGCATTATTAACTATATAAGTAACAGTTTAAGTAACAGATTTAGTTTCATTAGTTTAATAAGCATATTTTAGAAAGGAATTTAAAGCCTGGGTTCAAAATGTTCTCCGCCAACATCCAAGAAAAGTTGTGCACGTCGAAGCATGTTAAGGAAAACACTTTTCAGTACTCTTTGTGGAATGTTCAAAATTTCTTCACATATATTGTTTTTTCATGTGTCACATGCGATTGTTGCGATAGACTTTAGCCTTTAGAAATCCCCAGAGGTAAAAGCCACATGGTGACAAGCCGCGAGAGCGGGGTGTCCACAAGCCCTTACTAATGGTCCTCTCTTCTGTAAAATCAGTATGTATATGAGTGAAGGACAAATTCGACATATGAGAAGTTGCCCCATCTTGCTGGAAATATGCACAACATTTTTTTGTTTGGCGTTAACAGAGCTGAAAATTCATTGTATAGTTGCAAGTAAACGTGTGTTGACAGTTTCGTTGAACAATGGCCCAATAATTCTGTTACCAAATACAGCACACCATACACCAATTTTTAAATGGTTTAACAGCTTTTGCAGTATGCCATGGGGATTCTCTGTAGCTCAGTGTCTTGTGTTTTGTGAATTAACATAACCCGACATATGAAACCAAGCTTCATCCATCGAAAAAAGGAGGAACACATCAAGACGTCCCCCAGCAACATTTTCCAGCAACCAATTACAGTTATGTGTACGCTTACCCTTGTCCGCTTCTTTTATTTGCTGCACACCACTCACATGGTAAGGTTTCATTTCTAAGCCATGAAGGATGCATTGACATGACCTGCGAGATATTCCACATTGCTGTGATTATTGTCGTGGTGACTTGTAGGGACTTCTTTCAATGTGTGCTGTCACATTTGCCGCAACTTCAGGTGTATGTACAGTCAGTGCCTTATTTCTCTTTGAATTACCAATACTGCCTTTCTAACGTCACTTTCTCACTAGATCCTGTATCGTTGATTTTGCATGTATATTACTTTCAGAAAACTTTTCATGAAAAGTGTCACGAACAACTTTAATGGATTCAGATCGCACATATTCTTCAACAATGAACACCCGTTCTTCAATGGAGTAAGTCATGACAATGAAGTACACCGTTTGTAACAACTACTTTCCATATGAACTACTCACACACTACTGCTGTTGGAAGGTGGCAAAGAAACTTGTAATGCTACTCACTCGCGTTCATATTCCGGTTCGGGCCGGTTTTATGTGCGCCACTCTGTAGATGTGAAAACACGAAATTATCAAATAGATTCTATTTAATAGCAAACTGCATCCAGATGAACTATAGTATTTTATCAGAGAGAATTTGAAATAACTTTATTTTCTGCAGATGAATATCGAAAATTTAACTTTCGATTACTGGTACTGCATATCATTTGGTGAAGCCCTATTTGGAAAGATAGTGTGTCAGAAAGTGTTTGCAAAATAAGAAGTGCATGAACACAACAAAGTATCAGTGCACTCGATTCACCAGTGCTGTGGAAAATGTGTGCAGCAGAATGGCCTGTATAAGATACACACCCCGTAACGCAACGCACTATTACGCTGTGGGACCTAGCATCTTAGAGCAATGAAATGATTACATTTGTCTGTTAGTTCAAATCTTGATACAACCAAGAAACTTTTAATGTGGCAGGTGTTTTAAACTGTGGTTGCATCAAACAAGGCTAGTGGTCAGGCCTTAACTACTGCATTTACAACGGTATGCCAACCTCAGTAGGCAAATGCGTAGTAGCTTTTCCCTCGTTTATTTTCTTTTCTTACTTTGAAATGAGTGAAAAGACTAATCGTGGACCATAACGGATTTTGATTACGACCCTGAACACTAGAAGAGATCTGCGACCCATACGACAGTTCTGTCCTTGCAGAACACAGATATAGGCTACTACCTTGCCATAAGGAGGCAGGGCATGTTTCCTCGCACCACTATCTATTAGAGTGTGGTTACTGTGGAACAGTGCAGCATGACCAGAGCTGCATAGTACAGTGAGCAGAACAGCACTGGCAATACAAACTAGCACTGTCCAGTGTGCACAATTCCAGTGGTGTTCCAAGCGGAGCAGTGGCAAGTTGAGCAGCACTGAGAGAATCAACCATGTGCAGTAACCAGAGTGTTTGAGTGACTGTGGCTGCGTTTGACAGTGCCGCCAGCATTCAGCTGTTACTGTGGGTAACAGAGGCAGTACTGCTGCCACTTGTGTTTATTCTGTTATACTGTTGAGAAAGTTGCACCAATGGAAGGCTTGATAACAACTGTTTTTACTTGGCATCCTTTATGGGACGAGTGAAACATCTGTCATCATAACTGATTATTTTGGAAAAGCTATCTTATTACTGACTGACAGAGGTGACAGACCGGCCTCATCCCTTAGCAGCCACAAGTCATCCGTGTTTCAATGCTTCTTTCCTGTCATATGTCCCAAGGTTCTGCATGTGTCGGTTTTTAAGGTACAATAAGAAAGATTAAGAAATGGTTGCCAGAGTCTCATATCACAGGAGGAGAAGTGGGACACACTGTGGTGCAACACAGCACCCATAATGAAGTGCAGAGCATATAACGCTCGCAGCTAGGCTATGTTTTGCAATTCTTGCGGCTTCTGTCCCTTGTCTAAAGCTGCAAAGGTCCAGTCAGGACACACATACTCCAAAATGCGGCAATATTACGAAATGATCATTCGCATGTACTACAATTACTGTTGAGCACCATTGCTAGCCCAGTCAAACCAGTCTCTGGACTAAAGCAACAAAAATATTTACTAGATCATGCAGTAGAGGAATTGACGGACTGCTACCAGGTTCTGATGAGCTTTTAAGTGAATTCAAACAGCTGTACCTCTCACATTTGACACTGTATGTGGCCACTCCCATTTATATGCACATTTTCACCCTGTTTTATTTCAAGTTCATTCTATATTCAACTTGCGTGACATTTTGGGTGGTTACTAACCTTACTATACATGCTGGGTATCACAGACACTTATACAGTGTGATCCGAAACTATCTGTTCAAATTAATACAACCTCCCAACAAGTATACCTAGTTAGAATACATATGGTCCTCAACGGCAGCTTCTGATGCTAGTGACAATTTACACAAAAGATAGTTCAGCACACTAATTATAGCAGTGGTATTCACAGGAAATGCATGACCATTAGCCTGTACGTACACAGTACATCGTCAGATCAATGATTGTTTTGTTCATTTGAAGATTACTGGCATGTCCGCAATGGTACCAGCAGCCACAGGAATTCCAGTGACAAGGTGGTGTCTTTTTCCACAATGGTTTCATACACCAGCAGCTTCATATGCTCCCAGAGGAGTCCCGAAAAGTGAGGACAGGTGACCTAGGTGGCCAGGCCACTGGGCCACCTTGGTCGATCCATCAATTCCTAAAGGTGTCTCCCAGATGATTCCTCACAGTAATGTTGAAATGGGCTGGCAGATCACTGTGCTGGAAGTACATTCTTTGTGTAACATTCATCAGCAGGTCCTCCAACAGTTCTGGCAACACACCTTCTAAGAAGATGTGACATCTCCATCTGCTGGGAAGAATGTACGATTCAGTCAACTTATCATCGAGAATGCCAGCCCAAATATCAACATCGAATTATTGTTGATGACCTCGAGGTCGAGTACTTTGTGGATTCACATGTGACCAAACATGCGAATTGTGACTATCTGAATGTTGGTACACATTCCCAGCCAGCAACACCAATACAACAGCTGAGATAGTAACATGTTCCATGGATCATTTTGCATGACAGATTATAATGATGTGGAATGAGTCATTTTACATCCACATCGCAAATTAATTTGTACATACAGTTCCATTCTGATCATTTCTAAGGTTTTTGTAAGAAAAAAAAAAGACCTACAGATGTGAGTTAGAAATTCCTACCTACCACCTTTTACACATTGCGGTAATAGAAAGTGTTCTAAAGAATAGAAGGAGTTAGCAAGGAAACACTTTCTCAGTTTGTTATCAAATTTTACTTTGCTGTCTGTCAGACGATTTATATCACTGGGTAAGTGATCAAAAATTTTTGTTGCAGCATTGTGCAACCCCTTTTTGTGCTGAAGACAACTTTAATGTGGAGTAACGAATGTCATTTTTCCTTCTGGCAACACTAAGAAAATGTTGATTTCAGAGACCATATGTTCCTCACCAAAATATATTTGTTTTGATGTTCTCTACCTCCTATATTAATGTCCACAAATTGTTTCAGAACACCCTGTATACCAAGAGTCATATGTGTTTCCACGCTTCTTTCCTGTCATACGTCCCGAGGTTCTGCACGTGTCGGTTTTTAAGGTTCAATAAGAAAGATTAAGATATGGTTGCCAGAGTCTCATACCACAGGAGGAGAAGCAGGACACTCACTTTGTGGTGCAACACAGCACCCATAATGAAGTGCAGAGCATATAACGCTCACATCTAGCAAAAGTCATGGTACTAACAAAGGAACATTCCCAATATCAATAAATGATCTTGATGAAAATTGGCGGGTGTGTAGATAGGGCAAAATAGTGCAATACATATTTTTTGTTTGTGTCCAATTTCACTTTCAAAGGGTGAAACACAAACTGAAAGGTAATTTGGAATTTTAGGTTTAGAGGAAATATCTTAGAAACAATGATCTATGAAAATGTTTTTCATGTAGAATTTGGTATGTAATTTATGTTCTTCAAAACAGTATAATCAACTTTTGTAATAATTTCAAATTCTGCAAAATACCCCATCGCCATCAATTAATTTTGAAAAATGAAAACTTTTGTTACAATATTAATTAAAGAAGCTTTCAAGCCACATACATACCTGTTTAATAAAGCTGGTTTCTGAAATACCATTTTTGAAAAGTATGATGTACACAATATGCTGCAAGTATTTTCAACATACCTAATTAAAATCTCTAAGTATTCATTACTATTCTAATTACTCATTTGTATTTATTTTTGTTTTAAATTATTATTTTACATTTTTTGTTTTGTTTTTTAGTTTACCACTTCACAGTCATGTATTCTGTTAATTGAAAATAATAGGAAACTCATTATTATGACAGAAAATGATTAAAATAATGATACTCTATAAGCAAATTACTAAAACATAACTTTAACACCGTGCACATAAAATATTGTAACGAAAGTTTTAATTTTCCAAAATTAATTAATGGTGCTGCGGTATTTTGCAAAATTTCAATTCATTACAAAAGTTGATTATACAGTTTTCAAGAACATTAATTACAAATCAACTTTTATATGAAAAACATTTTTTATATACCATTGTTTCAAAGATACTCCCCGTAAACTTAAATTGTCAAATTACCTTCTGGGGTGCGCTTTACCCCTTAGAAGTGAAACTGAGCACAAACAAAAAAATATGTAGTGCACTGTTTTCGCCCCTCTCCACACTACCCACATTCCATCAATATCATTTATTGACTCTTGGAAACATTTCCGTGTGAGACACACACACCAGATAACACACTCCACATAAAAAATTAAGCCACACATCTACGTTGCCTTATGAAAGGATGTAATCATCTATCTCCTGTAAGCTGATATTGTTCTGTGAGAAACTGAAGTATCCAGTATAGACAGGAACATTGTTTTAAATGTCATACTTTTCAAATACCCCAGAAGCAAGAGAAAAAGAATATTCTTTCGATAGTTCTTCAGTAACAACACCAGTACTGGTAGTTACTACAGGACAAATGAAAAGAAAATTGTTTTAATTAGGTATCAAATATTAAATTTAGATAAATATAAATTGTCACTTAGAAAAGTTTGGGGTAGACAAACCTCTGAACTCCTTTGAACAGCAGTGGTAGTCTAGGCATTTGCACTAATTTTATATTATGGAAATTTTATGTGGCTAACATCAGAAACATTTCCTCTGCATGTGAACACACTTAACATACCAACCCTAAATCATCAGTGTTGCATACCAAGCTGGAGTCTTCTGGGGATTCCACGTTTTTTTACTTAATTTTGCAACATAGCAGTGTAGAAGGTTACTCATACTAGGTTCTTTCAACAGCTAAAAATATATTTAAACTAAATAAACATTACTGAAGTGTTGCTCTATCATTAAACCTGATAAATTGGAGAATACATGCAAATGAATTTTGTGCCATGGGAGCAATAAAAGTATTTTCATTGGTTGTCCGCTTTTCAGAAATTGGTTCCTTTCAGCAATGAAGAGCTCCAGCAATTACACACACACACACACACACACACACACACACACACACACACAGTTTGTCAGAACCTATATCTGTCCAAATTCTCGTTCTGCTCAGAGTTATCACTGGCACTGTAATGCTGAACACCACATAACGGTTCAGCATCGGTGGGAAAGGAACACAGTGCCATGATGCACGGCTTTCAGGATGTCATGTAAAAGATGGGAGCGTTTGGTTTTACTTTCACTTGAACAATGTTCTCAGATTCCATGCTAGTTGGCAGGGAGGTCATACTGTTTGAGGTAACTAATTAACTCAGGCTTCAAAATGTGTTCTGCAATTTACAGCAGATTGACGTCAATGATAACTTGTCACTTCTGTCACTTTGTCACTGTAGACCCCATTTCAGGCCACTCACTGAGCATTATGCCCTCTATATCCAAAAAACATTTTGGCCATATTATCCTCAACCAAAAGATACCCCAATCAGCTGTTACATCCCCCTTCCACCGAAATCACACTATCCCCGACTGTTCTTTTTGGAAATTTTCCAAGCTTTCACAGCTACTGACTAAAGCAAGAATATTTCATGTGGTAGACACTAATTGCAACTATGACTGTGTTGCCATGAAGTATCATACGCGGACCAATTTGCTTAAAACAAGCAACAAGATTCAAGATTCATGGGGAATGGGAGATCCAAAGTGTAATACAATGTAACATGGCTGCCTTACAATACTAATGCTATGAATTATTGGATTCCACTGTCTGGTGGAGCTAGCTGTGGCAAATATAATAACCATAACTCTTAAGTTTCTGAAAGAAACTGGAAGTTGCACTGTATTCTGACCTTCACACACAGTACCCAACTGCCTGCATCCCTTTCAAATGGTCATCAATTTAACTTTCTTGATGTAAGCTCATGAAATTGTGGCCCACTAAATAAACAACACCATTTCTCTCTTTTTTTAAAAAAAGTCTCATCTGTGTGTTAAATAAACCTCTCATCACAAAATCATCAAGACAAAGAAAATATCTGCATTACTGACAATATTACATGAAATATAAATTTTTCAAAGTAGCAAAAGCTCTTCATTATCTGCTTCTTACCTTTTCTGCGGCATTGTTCCTTTGTAAATAAAGTTGCATTTTACTTCCATCATTTAAGACACTCATACCCAATACTATCCTATTGTGCAACTCTATATAATTATTTTCATGTAATCTGCAGGACATGAAAAGAAATATCCAACAAAAGGTTTATACAGGGTGCTTATAATTAAAGTGAAGCTGTACTCTCTTAGACTTTCCTGGCAATTCATTGTCACCTTGTTGAGATAAGATGTTCTTCCCATGGTCCTCATCTTCCCAACACAATATTTTCATGCCGTAACTCAACATGGTGTAGACTAAAGTCTCTTATCAGTAATCAAAATGTCCTTGGTCCCGGGCTCAAAACCCACCACTACTTAAATTTTGATTCATAATCATGCCAACAGCCTTGTCAAAGAGGGTGGAGGAGTGGACAGAGGTTCAGGGCGTTCTCTTAACCCTGGGGTGAGAAACTGCCCCTAAAGGCGGAAGAATCAGCAATGATCAACAGTGCGAGGACGCAGAAAGCAATGGAAACCACTACATTAAAGACACACAACATGTATCCACAGGACATGTGGCCTGTAACTGAAAAAGTGTCATGATGATTTCTCTGATCTCCGGGAGGGAAATGCCGAAGGGGAGGTTACCATGAGAAAAAAATTGAACAACCAATGAAAAGATAATGTTCTATGAGTTGCGGCATGGAATGTCAAAAGCTTGAATGTGGTAGGGAAGCTAGAAAATTTGAAAAGGAAAATGTGAATGCTCAATATAGATGTAGTAGGGGTCAGTGAAGTGGAACTGAAAGAAGACAAGGATTTTTGATTAGATGAATATAGGGTAAGCAGCAGAAAATGGTACAACAGGAGTAGGATTCATTACGAATGGGAAGGTAGGACAGAGAGTGTGTTACTGAAAACAGTTCAGTGAGAGGGTTGTTCTTATCAGAATCGACAGCAAACCAACACCAACAACGATAGTTCAGGTATACATGTCGATGTCGCAAGCTGAAGATGGAGATAGAGAAAGTACATGGAGATAATGAAAGGGTAATGCAATACATAAAGGGAGACGAAAATCTAACAGCCATGGGGGACTGGAATGCAGTTGTATGGAAAGGAGTATCAGGAAAGGTTACAGGAGAATATGGCTTGGGACAACGAAAGAGAGAGGAGAAAGACTAACTGAGTTCTGTAATAAATTTCAGCTAGTAATAGTGAATACTCTGTTCAAGAATCACAAGTGGAGGAGGTATACTTGGAAAAGGGAAAATTTCAGTTAGATTACATCATAGACAGTTTCCGAAATCAGATAATGGACGGTAAGGTGTACCCAGGAGCAAATATAGAGTCAAATCACAAAGCAGTAGTGACGAAAAGTAGGTTGAAGTTGAAGAGACTAGTCAGGAAAAATCAAAACACAAAAAAGTGGGATACGGACGTACTAAGGAATAACAAGACATGCTTGAAGTTCTCTAAGGATATAGATACAGCAATAAGTAATAACTCAGTAGGCAGTACAGTTGCAGAAGAATGGACATCTCTGAAAAGGGCAGTCACAGAAGCTGGAATGATAACATAGGTACAAAGAAGCTAACTGTGAAGAAACCATGGGTAAGAGAAGAAATACTTCTGTTGATCGATGAAAGAAGGAAGTACAAAAATGTTCAGGTAAATTCAGCAATACAGAAATACAAGTCACTGAGGAATGAAACAAACAGGAAGTTCAGGGAAGTTAAGACAAAATGACATGAAAAATGTGAAGAAATCGAAAAATAAATGGTTGTGGGAAGGACTGATTCAGCGTATAGGAAAGTTAAAATAGCTTTCAATGAAATTAAAATCAAGGGTGGTCACATTACGAGTGCAACATGAATTACACTGTTAAATGCAGAAGAGAGAGTAGATAAATGGAAAAAGTACATTGAAAGCCTCTATGAAGGGGAAGATTCGTCTGAAGTGACAGAAGAAGAAATAGGAGTCTACTTAGGGGAGATAGGGGATCCCGTATTACAGTCAGAATTTAAGAGATCTTTGGAGGAATTAAGATCAAGTAAGGCAGAAAGGATGGATAACATTCCATCAGCATTTTGAAATCATTGGGGAAGTGGCAGCAAAATGACTATTCACGTTAGTGTGTAGAATGTATGAGTCTGGTGACATACCATCCAACTTTCGGAAAAATATCCACACAAATCCGAAGACTGCAAGAGCTGACTGGTGCAAGAATTACCGCACAATCAGCTTGACAACTCATGCATCCAAATTGCTGACAAGAATAATATACAGAAGAATGAAAGAGAAAACTGAGGATATGTTAGATAACCATCAGTTTGGCTAGAGGAAAGGTAAAGGCACCACAGAGGCAATTCTGACATTGTGGTTGATAATGGAAGCAAGACTACACAAAAATCAAGACACATTCGTAGGATTTGCCGACTTGGAAAATGCGTTCGACAATGTAAAATGGTGCAACATGTTCAAAATTCTGAGAAAACAGGGGTATGCCACAGGAAGAGGGAGGTAATATACAATGTGTACAAGAGCCAAACGCAGATAATGAGAGAGGATGACCAAGAACAAAGTGCTTGGATTAAAAACGGCGCTAACAGGGTTGTAGTCTTTTGTCTCTACTGTCCAATCTGTATATACAAGACGCAATGATGGAAATAAAAGAAAGGTTCAAAAGTGGAATTAAAATACAAGGTGAAAGGATATCAATGATACGATCTGCTGATGACATTGCTAACCTCACAAAGTGAACAAGAATCACATGAGCAGCTGAATGAAATGAACAATATAACAAGAACAGAATGTGGACTGAGAGTAATTCGAAGGAAGATGAAAGCAATGAGAAGTAGCAGAAATGAGAACAGCGAGAAACATCAGAATTAATGGTCATGAAGTAGATGAAGTTATGGAATTCTAAGACCCATGTAGCAAAATAACCAATAATGGAAGAAGCAAAGAGGACATCAAAAGCAGACTAGCACTGGCAAAAAGGGCATTCCTGGCCAAGAGAAGTCTACTAGTATCAACAATAGGCCTCAATTTGAGGAAGAAATTTCTGAGAATGTACATTTGAAGCACAGCATTGCATGGTAGTGAAGTATGGACTGTAGGAAAACCAGAACAGAAGAGGACTGTAGGAAAACCAGAACAGAAGAGAATCGAAGCATCTGAGATGTGGTGGTACAGACGAATGCTGAAAATTAGGTGGACTGGTAAGGTAAGGAATGAGGTGGTTCTACACAGAATCGGAGAGGAAAACAATATGTGGAAAACACTAGCAAGGAGAATGGATACGGTGACAGAACATCTGTTAAGACATCTGGGAGTGACTTCCATGGTACTAGAGTGAGCTGTAGAGGGCAAGAACTGTAGAGGAAGACAGAAACTGGAATACATCCAGCAAATAATTGAGGACACAGGTTGCAAGTGCTGCTCTTAAATTGAAAAAAATACGAATTAAAAAAAAAATAAAACCTCAACGTCTTCCATCAGGTGTTCCCAGAGACAGACTGTCGTGCTGACTGGGTCCGTATGTATGCTTGGGAGGTGCCACGAGTTCCATCTGGTGGCTACTCTGGAACAGACGTTCCTGCTTCAACCTGTGCCCGCGAGGTACACTTCCACACCACTGCAGGTATTCCTCACTCTGTCCATGCCTGCTGTAACAGTCTCCCACGGCGGTGGCCATGTCATGGTGCTCCGTAATCAGTTCGCGCCCTCGAGGCAAATTCTCTGTTGTCTTGCACCACTGTAGTTGTTCCCTGTGCTGTCTGCACCCCCTGTGGCTTTAGCTCGCAGCAGTGTCCATCTACTGGTGTTCTGTATTTGGTCCACGCCCACGAGCTGCACTTCTGGGCTGCTCCAGGTTTTCTGTGTTCTGTATTCGGTCCATGACCACAACGCACGCTGCTCTAGGTGTCCCCTATTTGCTCCACACCCACTGCAACTGTCTCCCATAGTGGCAGCCACACCTGGCATACTGTATTTGGTCCACAGTTGAGAGGTGTGCTCCCTGCAGACACGCGACTCTGGAGGCATTCATTATGCTGTCTGTGCTCGTTGCGGCTGTCTCTTGTGGTGGTATTAGTCGCCTTATGTTCCATACTTGATCTGTGCGTGCAAGGCGGACTCCCTGCAATTTTGTGCTGCCGCTGGAGTTCCTGCAGCAGCCTCTTATGGCGGAGAATGTTGCCCAGTGTTCCAGATTAGGTCTGCTCCCATGAGGCATGGTCTCCGAGATCTCATGTTTCATATCTCGCCCACGCCAATTGTGTGTATTATTTGTAGCAGTAGCTACCATCTAGTGCTCCATATGTGATCTGAACCTGCCATTCATGCCTGCCATTGTCCAAGGGTCATTACTGGAAATGGGAACTTTTTTCTGGTGTTCCCATATCAGTTCAAACCCCAGATTCCACGCTCTGCTGAGCTGGCATCTTGCTTCGTGATTGATTAGGTTTACTGCTATCTAGATTTAAACTGATTCAGTAGTGACACTGTCCCAGAATCTAGGGGTTTGGGCCGGGTCCTGGTATAACCATAATCTATGGTGTGTTAGTGCTCCAGGCAGTGTTCTGCTATTGCTGATTTTGTGGCCTGACCTAGGCTAGTACGTCTTTGGCATTTCTTAAATCTTATGTCCACTGTTGTTGACATTTGGCCAATCATAAGACACACTGTTTCCACAAGGTATTTAATAAACACCTGGTGTTCTTATCCCCAGATCATCCTCGAGCATTCCAAGAAGAGCACTGATTTTGTTGGGTGAATAGAACACACTTTTGATTTTGTGTTTCCTCAGGATTCTTCTGGTCTTTGAGCAGATAGGCCCTGCATATGGTAGAAAAGCTACCTTCCTGGCCTCTTCTTCTTGTTGCCCTTCTGGTGTATCAAGTTGTGTGGTGGTATGCACGCTTTGCAAATGTCCCTGGTTGAATATCCGTTGTCAGAGAAAACTCACTGAAAGTGTTCTATTTCCATTGCCAAGCTGTCAGTGTTGGAAACTGTCTTGGCTTGGTGTACAAGTGTTCTAAGAACCCTGCTCTTCTGTGCTGGTTGGTGGTAGTCATCAGCATGTAGATTTAAGTCAGTGTGTGTTGGCTTTTGATACACACTGTGGCCCTAGGTGCCATCTGCCATCCTGTTCACCAGGACATCCACCAACGGAACCTTACCACCTTGCTCTCGTTCCACGGTAAACCTTATTTTTGGATGTTTTGAGTTCAGATGGTCCAAACACTTATCCTGTGTTTCCGAGCTGTAAGGCCAGATGAGGAACATGTCATCTACAGATCTGAAGAAACACATTGGCAGGTACGTGGAAGTGGTAAGGGCCTCATCCTTGAAGTTCTCCATAAAGGTACTGGCCACTACCAGAGAGAAGGGTGTACCAATCACCACAGCTTCAGTCTCCTCATACAGCTGGCCTTTATATACGAAGGAAGAGGGTGTTAAAATTTGCTTCAAGAGATCTAGCAAAGCTCCGACAAATCTCTTGTTGATCAAATCGAGTGTACCCTGGAGTGATACTGTGGTGAACGGGGACACCACGTCAAAACTGACCATGATGTCTGCATCCGAGGTACATAAGTTTCTGAGACATTCCACAAAATCTGATGAGTTGCAGATGTGACTAATGTACTTAAGGTAAGTAGCTGTCAGGTAGGTGGCTGCACCAATGTTATTCATGATGGGACATAGTTGTACATCACCTTTGTGGATTTTTGGTAACCCACATAGTCTGGGTGGTACTGGTGTCTTGGATGTCAGTTGCTTCTCAACCTTCTCAGGCAGACCTGCTTCCTTAAAGAGAGTGTTAGTTTTTCTGTTCGCACTATCAGTGGTATCATATTCTAATGGATGATAAGCAGGGTCCTCTAGAAACTGACAAATCTTCAGGTAGTAGATGGTCTTCCGTATTATGACCAAAGAGTGCCCTTTGTCCGTGGCAACAACATTATGCAGCCCAAAAATTGGTGAAACTTGAAAGCATGAAAAACAGAGTGCAGCAACATGTGATTTCCGCTAAGTGGTAAATTTGAGGGATCAGACATTGGATGAAGTCACACTGAGGGTACTCAGAAGGCACCTTAACTTTGCAGTAACTCACAGAAGCCTACTGGTAGCCGGCTTCATCAGCTCCGTGAAGCAAGTAGGCAACGCACTACCTTCAAGTCTGGCAGAGAGATTGAGAGACAGACATGCAGGGTACTAACTGGAGCCAGGCCTCCCAAATGAACATATCAAGAGATAAGAGGATAGCTCTCAAGAGGTTGGGGGATGACAACGTCAGAGTGGTGTTACCCGCAGACAAAGGGAACTCTTTGGTCATAATGCAGAAGACCAAATACTACCTGAAGATTCAACTTCTGTTGGACCCTGCTGATCATCCACTAGAATATGACTCCACTAATAGGGTGAAAATGAAAACGATGACGATGACACTCTTTATGGAAACAAGCTTGCCTGAGAAAGTTGTGAAGCAACCGACACCCAAGGTACTAATACCCCCCCCCCCCCCAGACTATATAGGTTACCCAAAATTCACAAAGATGTACAGCTACGTCCCATCATGAATAATATTGGTGCAGCCACCTACCCGTCAGCTACATACCTGAAGAAGATGTTAGCAACATATGTGGGAAAGTGCAATCAATCACACCTGCACCTCATCATTAAACTTTGTGGAACATCTCAGAAACTTACGTGTCACGGATGCAGGCGTCCTGGGCAGTTTTGCTGTGGTGTCCCTGTTCACAAGGTCACTCCAGAGTACACTCGATCTGATCGGTGAGAGATTTGCTGCTTTGCTAGATCTCTTGAAGCATATTTTAACACCCTCTTACTTCGTATGCGAAGGCCAACTGTATGAGCAGACTTAAGTTGTGATGGGTAGCACCTTGTCTCCGGTAGTGGCCAGTCTGTTTATGGAGAAGTTCAAAGATGAGGCCCTTACAGTTTCCACCAACCTGCCAATTTGTTTCTTCAGATATGTAGATGGCATATTCCTCATTTGGCCTTACAGCCAGGAAACAAAGGACAAGTTCTTGGACCACATGAACTCTCAACATCCCAACAAAGTTCACCATGGAGCTAGAGAATGATGGTCAGTTTCTATTGCTGGATGTCCTGGTGAAGATGAAGGCAGATGGAATCTTGGGCCACAGTGTGTATTAAAAGCCAAAACACACACACACACACACACACACACACACACACACACACACACACACACATCAGCTACCATCATCCAGCACACAACACCAGGGTCCTTAGAACACTTGTACACCAAGCCAAGATGGTTTCCAACTCTGATAGCTTAATAACAGAATTAGAACATCTTTAGCGAGTTTTCACTGACAACGGATATTCAACTAGGGCCATCCAAAAAGCATTACATTTCACCACACAACTTGATACACCAGAAGATGAACAAGAAGAGATCAGAAAGGTAGCTTTACTACCTTATGCAGGACCTAGCTCTTCCAAGATAGATAGATCCTGAGGGAACCCAAAAGTGTCTTCTATCTGCCCAACACAATCGTGGCTCTTCATGTAACAGTCAAGGATGATATGAAGTTCAGAAAACCTGGTATTTAACAGATGCCTTGTGAATACGGTACGCCTTACGCCGGTCATACATCAACAACAGTGGACGTAAGACGTAAGGAACATCAGAGACATCATAGGCTAGGACAGGCCACAAAATCAGCAACAGCAGAACACTGCCTGGAACACTAATACACGATGGATTATGATAATACCAGGATCCTAACCCAAGCCCCCGGTGTCATCAATGAACCAATTGTAATCAAGATGGCAGTACATCTAATCAATCGGGAAGCATGATACAAACTCAGCATAGCATGAAATCCAACATTCTAGCTGCTACAGAAACACGAGAAAAAAGTTTCCATTTCCAGTAATGAATCTCTGACGACTGCAGGAGTATACGACAGGTCCAGACCACATACGGAGCAGTTGGTTGTGGCCATTGCTGCAGGAGATGGTCACAACTCACGCAGAAGAGATATAGAATATCATCAACAACCTGAGACCTCAGGGAGCACACCTCATACGAGCAGACCTAATACAGAACACCGGACGGCAGTCTCCGCCACAAGAGGCTCCTGTAGCCGGCACACACGTTACACAGAACTGTGGCAGCAGCGCAAAATTACAAGGAGCAAGCCCCATGGGAGGAGACCGAATACAGAACACCATGGCAGGGCCACCATGCAGGAGACTGCCATAGTGGAAACAGAGGGAATGAAAAACACCTGCAGCAGTGTGGAAGCGTGCTTCGTGTGCAGGGAGCAAAGAGAACACCCGATCCAGAGTGGACGCCAGATGGAACTCCAGGCACCACCCACATATAAACATTGGACCCATTTAACCAGGCAGTTAGTCTCAGGGAATACCTGATGAAGATGTCAAGTTAATGCCATCAAAATATTGTTCTGTGAAGACATGTACCATTGGCACACCACCCAACCTCAATAAGATGCTGAAATATGTAAGTTGGCCAAGGAAGGAGCTGCAATTAATCCTGCAGATCAGATTGCTCTAAATATGCAATAGTCAAAACTGTATGCTGTGATGTCATTTCATGTTGTAACACATGGCAGTACTCCACTGTTCTATCAACTTGAGTTATTGCAGAATTGGGTAACATACATTCTGCCATTACCATAAAACAGGTTGAACCAAGACTATTACAAGAACACTACCTCTTGCCATTAGCTCAGCAGTACAGTGCTCACATACCCATTGCAGCCCGAGGCACTGGTGGTTTTTAGACAACTGAAGTTGATGAAATACAATGTGTGAAACATGCCCAGTCCATAGCAAACAGCATCCAACCACAGACTCAGGCAAAATCACAACCACTGTAGTGCTCGAACATCAAACAAGCACTTGAAGATGCTGTCCCTGCTGTTATGGTGACAACGGAGCAGTTATCAAATGCTGTGGCCTGGTACCTGCTTGCCACTACATGTGATGGATGCTCTTCTATCAAATAATTTCACAAATGTATCAATGCTGTGGCAAATAGCCCTGTCCAAAATGAAATGTCACAGTATGAAATTCATCCGGCCCCCCCTCCCACCCCCAACAAAAATCATTCTGCAGAATACAAAATGACTCATATGATGAATTGCACCCTCTGACGTAGATTAATTATTGCCTCCATGTTTCCACTTCATTTGATGCCTCTTAACTTATTTAATACTAATCTTCTCAGTCACACAAGACATGGTATTACTGGGCTTAGGTGTGAGCAGTTCCTGTGCCAATTTAATCACTGTTTTGCCAACAGACTATTGTACACATCCTCCCAGTATGTATTCAGTTGGGCCATTAATTTTGAGTGTTCCAATTTTCACTGTCATACAGCATATTTGACAGTAATTTCATTTTGGGCATATTTTGTAACAATTATTTTGACTGTAATATATGCTAAATATTATTTGTCTTACTTCTCTAGTACAACAGTAATACACACCATTTGCCTACGGCACAGCACTCTTTGCTTCAATATAAAGCAACAAAATGGAGGTAAAAACTTACCTGAGGGCTGAGGACTGGTATTTTTTGAAATGTAACAGGTCCAGCAGTCAGGTAGGCTATAGAGTTGGCTGGTACGTGGATAGCACTACTCGATGCTGCTATTCTTACATTCTGTGTTACACCTAAAAATAAGTTATATATAAATGTGTATTCTTTTCAACAAAGGCATCAATTATTGTCTATAAACCCAAGCGTTGCAGTAGCAGCAGTACTGCTTCATTGCTAATAAAACAAAATTCTCATTAACAGCAAAAGACTGATTAATTTCAGTTTTAAACATTTCTCTGACACTTAACTGCAAATTATGTCTGGTTTCTAAATATACAAAGAGTGTCATGAAAGTTTTGACAATAGTCTGAGAAAATGAAGGAAGCAATAATTGCAAACCAAATACTTTCATTGGGCTTCAAAGTAATCATCGTTATCTACAACACAGTTCTGGCATCAGTTTCAAAGCTTTTGGAAACTGTAAGCAAACGCTTCTTGTGGAGTCACTCAAAGCACTGTGGTCACGCCTTGTGGGATATCCGCATATTTATGGGAGCCAAGACCTGGTGCTACCAATAGAATCTGGAGACCAAGTAACAGTCAACAAAAAGGTGTTCATTGACTTACCTATCTTCTTTGGATGGATCACACCCTGGCTATTGAAAAACGTGATGAACATTGTCTTCATCCTGGATTTTGTCAGTCAACTTTTTCTGAGAGGCAAGGAAGGCTAACCCCATGCAACTGACTGTCCCTTGGTCTACCGATCATATTGGTAGCACCAGATCTCGTCTCCTGTTTCGCTGCAGATATCCAACAATGCATGACCAAAGAGTTGAGCGATTCTATAAAAAGCTCTTGCTGACAATTTCAAACAGCTTTACAACTGCAGGGGTTCAACAATCTCCTGGCAAAAAAGGCCTTGTCCTCCTCATGAGCCATAATTACACAAACATGTACATTTGAAGATAAATATTTAGGAGATTTGCATGTCCATACTAGTGCACAGGATAAATGGCGATTCTAAATAGAGGTTCAAAAATGTTGAAGAATGGAAAAGGCATGTAAAATTTGGGATTCTGAACAACAAAAGAAATGGAAGAAGTGAAAAAATGTCTGCCAAAGAAGAGGGCTGTTTCCCTTTTAGAAGAAAAATACACCACTATCAGGCTTAAAAGAAATAGATTTTCCTTTTTTAGCTAAACATAATTCAAAACACAATTTCCAAAATATATAGTAAACAAAGAAATAATGAACAACAACTTTCATACTGCAAAAGGGTAACTTCTAATGCACTTTAGAGGAATTCAACTCATTTATTTACAATAGGGAAAAAATTCAAATAGCATCACAGGTTAATACCATGAACATGAACATAGTTGAAGTACACATTTTAAAATCAGAGCAGTGGTATCAAAGTAACTACAAAATTAGTTAACCATCTGCCATAAAGATTTTTGTTTTTTACACTGCAAGAAAAGTAAAATCTTATTTATAAAATGAAATTCTAACCTTTACAACAATTTATTATCTACTAATTATCTTTGAAGAAAATTTACCTTTTACAGATGATGCTTTCACTACATCAGGCAACGAAGCAACTGTCATAATAGGTTTCGGCTGTTCAGCACTGGTTGTTTGTGAGCTGAATACAGAATTTGAGTTTACAACTTCTGGTTGACTGCAGTTTGCAGTAATTCCACTAGGAAGTGAAACCTTTATGAGAGGAGTCGTTAAAGCAAATGTTGGAGTACCAGCAGGTTTCTTTCCCAACAAACTGGTCATAACTTCAACGGCATTTACAGTTGTATTTTTTCTTTTCCTCTTAGCTTCAGCACTAGATTTATATGTCTCTGTAGGCCTCTTCAGACTTGCACTAAGAATATTTGGCATATGAAACTGACCAGTCTTCACAAGTGATGGTTTTGAGTTACCCACAGTCTTTGCACTAGTCGTAACACATTTGGCAAAAATGTTTTTAAAGCTATTAGCACTATTCTGAGTACCAGAATTCTGGTTCTTACGTGTTATGTTGGGAAGAATTGGCACGTGATTCTTTGCTGAGTTTATTAGAAGTGTGTTTGCACCTAACAAACTAGGTTTGGTGCTAATGTTTGTGAGGACAGATTTCATCGTAGATGCTGCATGATTTGTAGCATTGTTCAGCTGAATGCTGTATATCTCACTGGTCATTGGTACTCTAACAACTCCTTCTGTTAATGCAGTCTGCAGGCCATTTCTTGATTGATCTGGACGTCGGCTTGAAAACTTCACAACACCCTGCTTTCGACAGGTAAGCGAAACCACCTGAAAATCAAGAAAGCACAAACGTGTATTCACTCTCAGTGTTTTTAATATTCGTACATAAAACACATGCTCAATAGGAGAAATAAAGACAGATTTAAAGGTATCGCTGCCGCTAGAGTGACTGAAGTATCATTTTATAAAAGTTGGTGAAGCAGCCCATCACCTAATCCTTGTACAAAATAAAATAAAATAAAAAAATAAAAATAACCCCCCCCCCCCCCCCCACACACACACACACACACACACTCACAAAACTTGCATCTCAGAGAGAGAGAGAGAGAGAGAGAGAGAGAGAGAGAGAGAGAGAGAGAGAGGGCGGGGGGGGGGGGTAGGGGGAGGCAGGGGGGGGGCACTGGATACAAACTATACAAACTGCAACAAATGACCTTCAAACTTGATGCCACCTGCGTAGTAGAGGAATGAGTGGTAGTTACGAAGAAATAAATGCTATACTATGGAAGTGAGTGAGAGAAGGGATAGGACGACACAAGGTAAAGTCAAAATAAAAGAAATTGAAGAGGGCAAGTAATAATATTGACAAATAAGGCATCCAGATAGGATAAAAACAGATTAGGAGGGATAGGAGGAATAAGGTGTAGGGGTGGTAGAGGGGAGGGTGTACCAAGAGAAAAAGGTGTGTGCAATTTACACAAAAGGTTCTCTCGAGCAAACAAATGCTACAGTGGGTACTAGAAGGTTATGTAGGGGGAGCCCCAAGCAACACAATCTGATCTTTTCTCCCTGTTCAGAGAAAGAGCAATAGCCAAACAGCAACTGCATGGTGATAACAATGAGGAAAATTTCTTCTCCAGCTGCAACAGAGATTTATTTAGAATCACACATTTTGGCTCTTGTTATTACGTGACAACTGAAAGCAGCAAATCTGTGATGACTGAACAACAACAACATAGCACATCCTCAAATACTGGATTTATGGCAGGAAACCTGGCATAGGCCTAATGATCGCAATATTTGTCATTCACTAATAGTCTTGGCCAGGTACAAAATAGGCATTCTGCTGGTGCAACTGAGGCTGTGTTTTTTTACTGAAGTCACAATTTGCTTGTGGTCATATTTGGACTCATCTTAACATGCTCTGAAACCAAAGGGTCAAACTGCTTCTTTATTCCAGTGTACCTGTAGGTTAATCAAGGTCAAAATACATCACATATAAATACATGAAATATGTATGGGTTATGGAAAGGATGTTCTAGCAAAGACAGAAAGCAATATGTAGCTGAAACCAGTTACAAAGTGTGTGTGTACTTATTGTAAGGTATCGTTTCTAAGGATCACCTGCAATGACAATACAGTATAACCTCACTTTCACATTCCCACAATTAACATTTTCCAACCGTTTACAACATTTTTTATCAGTCTCGTCAAACTTCCTATGCCCACAGTGTTAATTTGCACCCGATTTTGCGTCAACATATTTCTAATTTTCCCGTGATTTACACATTATGAAAAAATGTTTGTGGAGAAAAATGTGACGTTGGCATGATGTTGGCCATCCAGTAGTGTTCACAAATATTACGTTGTTAAGTTTCTTGACAACGAGGCGCTCTACTCAGCAGATTTGAAAAGGGAAACTTGTAAAAGTTGGAACAATTCGTGCCCTATTTCCCGCAGCTGCCAAGCTCTACTTGGCATGATGGCTGATGGGAGTAACTAGATTTGTTCGAATGACGATATGAGCAACGACAACCATTTCTGAATTGTCTCCACTGGGCAAACACAATTTCATGATTGTTGTGATTGTCGTGACACCTTTGTCGAACCATATTTAGCACGTTTCAGCGTATGGCCACTTGGAGCGCTAGCTGACACCATCATACAAACATTGTGGCAATTTCGTGTCTAAACGTGTTCGCCAGCATTATGGACAAGGCCAAGCGCACACGCATCGATTTTTATCGTACTTTAAAATATTGTATGATTAAATTCTTTTAGAGGAACAAAGGAGAGCACAGGAACTTCTTTGTTCCACTAAAACAATTTGATCGTACGATCAATACTTGTGCGCTAGGCCTAAATGTCGGTTTGGCGAATGATGCGTGCTACCTAGTTAAACTTCTTGGTCTAGTTAAGTCGATTCAGAGAGGGATATTTGAGCTGTTGCTGTTGATACGTTTTCTTCAATTACCTATCTAACGAATAGTGAAAGACTATCACTGATAGACACTTGGCGGGATAACTAATGAAGTGACAATTGATCAGTTATCGACCGGGGTTGAAAATTATCGAGTTACTAAAATCGCTATTAAAAAATAAGGGTTGGTGGTAGAAGGGTGAAAATTTAGGGTTGTGTGTATTTTTTAATGCCACATCATAAAAAATAAAAATAAAATGTTCTGTCCAAAAAAAAGAAAAAATTTTGGGGGTGGACCACCCTTAAACTTAGGGGTATGAAAAATAGATTACGACCAATTCTCTGACATACCAAATATACACGTAAAATTTCATCAGAATTGACAGAGCCGTTTCGGAGGAATAGGGCAACTAACACTGCGACACCAGAATTATAGATATAAGGAAGGATAAACCTTCATTAGATTAATAAACAAGTCCTTGACACGTCTTTGATCCCTGTTATGTACATGTATCATAAATAAAGTGCAAGGCAGTATCCTACACATAACTTTTACAGCTTAAAACATTACTTCCCACATTTTACATTTTCCCGTGTTTTACACAATTTTTTCGAAGTCCCTTGAAAAGTGTACAAGAGGGGTTTCACTGTATTTTTAATTATTTTCAAAAGTAAAATAAACTGGACTGTAGTGATAAACTTTTTGAGAACCCTTGGCACCATGCAGGCTACTCAGCCAAGATATCAAAGGGGTTTTACAGCTCGTTCTCAAAGGACAGTACTGTATACTGTCATGGGCGCAAACTGAGCCCCCATATTTTTCTGATGAAATATTTCATGTACAACAGTACCAATCCTCCTTCAAGCAAATAAATATGTCAAACAAACTGCGGATTGCAAGAGGAAGTCTTTGCCATCATAATGTATTCCTAGTGCACTGATTTCTCCACCTGTAATCTGGATATAAGAGACATTATGTTCCAGCATAGTCAATGTTTTCTGTGGAGAATATTTAAGAGAAAGCCTTTTCAGTACTTTGTCCCAGTGGATGGATGTTAGAAGTGTATTGTAGAAAATCATGACTACTATGAGTGCCAGTAAAGGTATTTTGTTTGTTACTCTTGGTTTCCTCTATTTTCTGAGACCATTCATGGAAATTTTCAGCCACCTCTTGTACATTTAAGCTAAACAAGCCATCTTATGGCATTCAGTAGGAGGTGCTTCAAGTAAAACCATTAAGCTTCAGTTCTCAAATCGTGTGCAGGAAATGTTATTAAACCTCTGTATGATCTGTAATTTCTACAAGTTTTCCATTAGAGACATTTCACAAACTGTACATGGGAGGAAATAGTATATTTCTTGGCCTTCCATGAAACATGCCTCTCTACTAGCATCAGTATGCCATCAATTTGAAAATAAATTATTACATGTCAGTGGCCCCCTTCACTACACACAAATATCCATATACTTTTTAGACCTAAAAATAGGCAACAAAAACAGTCACCACCAATTTGATATATGTAAAAAAACTACTACCCCTGACATCATAAACAAAAATTCTTGTCGTGCAAATCTGCATATTTCAAATCAATGATTAAAGTGATTCTGAAGTTACCTCTTGATAATAATGTGATAAAAATGAAATAAAAACATTACAATACACGGCACAACAAAATTACTTCAACACCAAAATAGTACTCAGATTATATGAACAGCATACGAAACGAAAGGCAGATAATACACACAAAGAAATAAAATTAAAAGGGGAAGAAAAATAAATCGCAAATAAACCTACTGATCTATGTCACAGCACCACACATGGGGCAAATATCAAATAAAATGGACAACTTGTTAAAGAAAACAAAAATGAAATTAACTTTTTTGTTCAAACAACAACTTGAAGGCCAAAATCTGACACCAAAAAATAATATCTCCACTTATTTAAATCCAGGTGTCTGCAAACTTTGCAACACTGCAATAATTTTTATACTGGACAAACAGGTACAAGTTTCAGAATTAGATTTTAAGAACATACATGAAACTGTGACAGCAACCAACCCACATTTTACTTACATTTAAAGGAACAAAAACTGACAGAAGATACTGAAACTTTCAAAAAAGTTCTATACAAATAACCTAAGAGACATACAATGAACATTTTGGAGGAAATGTGAATTTACATTCATACAGAAAAATTCCCAGAAATTAATGAACATACAGATTTTAAACGTAAAAAAATACCTGGAAAATTTTATTGACATTAGAAAGGAGAAGGGATGAATCATCACAAGAAACGATAGAATATTATTTACCTAAATTCAAAAAATACCTATCTCTGAAAATTAAATGTACTCACAGACTTTCCAAGAAACATAATTTCAAACAGCCGCAGCTGTCAAAAATAATTTTATAGAGTTCACGCAAATGAAAGTAGAGAGAAATTATGTGAACATAATATAAATGGAAGACAACTGATACTTATCGAAGAAGCAATATGGACCATGTCATACCAGCTATGACCCAAACAATGTACCATACATAGACTAACTAACTAACACAGATGTAAGGAACAATATTATACCATCTGCACAGGTATGTCTGATAGTGACAAAATGCCAAAACGAGTTTGTCTTATGATTTTGTAATTACTATGAGTACATAAATCAGCTGTGCAGCAGAAACCTCTACCAAAAATAAAATGTCATTCTTCGACCTCACACATGCTATGGGACCACTAGAAAAGAAGTTGTTGAATTTAACAGTGCTTTATTTCATCAGGACAGTGAACCAAGTTAAAATTGTAATTGCTCATAATGGAACAAATCTGTAATGAGTGTCCATGTCAAAAAATGCTGTCCCTGAAATAATGTGTGTGCAATTTTACATTTGCCCAGTGTGTGAGGATTCTGGACCAGTCTCAGGTATTCAGAATGGTGGTGGCTCACAGATGGTGTGATATTTCAGCAAACTGCCTTGTTGCCATCCACAGCCATTCTACTGGCACCATGTCCCCTGGCCACCAGTCACCAGATCTCAATATTGTTGAGTTTTTGTGTCTCTTTTGGAGTGAAGGGTGTCCAATTACTATCCACCTCCATCAACCTTACCTGAACTTGCACGTAATTTGCAGGAAGAATTGTAGCAGATTCCCTTGCAAGCCATACAGGACCTGTGTCAGGGCATCCAGCAATGAGTCATTTTGAACTTTGAGGTACCTTCCACGGTTTTCATGGCAAATATTTTTCAAGGTTACTTTTTTACAAAATTTGACAGTAGAACATTTTTTCAAAAGTATATATATTGATAATTATTAGAATATCCATGATTAACAGCATTTTTCATTAATAGTATAAATCAGAGATATGAATTAAAAGCTTTATAAAATATTATATACTAAATTTTGATTTACAGACAGTAGAAAATATCAAATAGAAAATTACACATTCTGAATTGAAGGGAACAAACTTTAGAAATTTTTCCATCATATAAATGAATACACCATTTCTTTAAATTTTCTATCTCAGTTGAAACCTTTGAGGCTTCGCTCAACATATTTGTTCTTTTCCCTTCTAATTCTTAGATTTCAGCTTGATTTTGTTTGTTTAATAATCATTCCTCCTCCTATCTTTCACCTTCCTTCTCCTTAGTTTTAATATCATGTTTGTACAAAGAATGTGCAAAGCAAAAAGAGTGTATAAAACTTGTCAATGTTTAAAGTGTCAACCCCATTAGCATCCTGGACTGTGCCACATATGTCTCTTTGAGCAATAAGGCTCTTTTCTGTCCAATTTGAAATTATAATTTTAGCATTTACAGAAAAGCCTCAGCAACAGAAGCATTTTGATGTGAGATTATTAAAACAATTTCCACAAAATCTCAACACTCTGGGCATGGCTTTGAAAGTAACTTGATTACATAAATCTAGAAATTATCAAAATAATTTTTGCTTCTCTTGTAAGATTTTATCTTCAATTCTTTTTCTCCCCAAATCTCCATCAATTCAAGTTTGCCACTGTCTGCCTTTGAACTCGACATTCTTCCGTTCAGTAACAAAATTTCAAGTCATGCTGTCAGTCTTCTTTGAGCAACTTCCTGATTTAATGTAATTTCTGGATTGCAGCAGGAAATCCCACACATTAAGTTGTATTTCAGGGGTAGTAATCTTTCTCACAATTTCTCTAGTAACAATGATGTAATCCAATTCTTTACATCCTTTCTCGCTGCATCAAAATATTCATAAGATTATGTACTTCATCATGTAGATGTGGAGTCATTGGAACACTGCTCTGACAATCAAGTAAAAATTGTGCCAAGCAATGTGCTGTTGAACCGAACAATGTCAGTTTTGGAGCTAGCAATTTATTATTGACAGCATCAGAAACAATTCTGAAACTCTATGATGGAGGAATAGTTTTTAATTTCTATCTTTCAGTAAAATAAGTTCAAATATATTCAATAATTTCTACAGCCTTTTCAGCTGCATTGGCATTTTCGATCCCTCTTGTTCCACAAAATTATGTAGGAAAGGATGAAGATCTGGTTATCTCCATGCAGGCAAATCATGAAATAACTAAAAAAGATGATGTTCCTATTAAGTTTATGGTGTGCTTGTTTTGAAAGTGCCATACAATACGTGCAAACTGTAGGTACTAATTTGAAGCAGTTTTAGACCATCAAAGGATTCTTTTAGTTCCTTGTTAAGGTCAAAAGTATGTTCTTAACCACCCAGCCATGATTTTTCCTAATACTTTATATACTATACAGAGTAGTGCAATTCCTCTATAATTCCCACAGTCAGCTTTGTCATGTTTCTTATGTATAGGGCAGAGTATTGCTGTACTCCACTATTTCGGCATATTTTCTTTCTGCCATATTTCCACTATAACCTCATGCAAAACCCTTACCATATTTTATCATTTCTGCTGTAATATTGTCTTCTCCCAGAGCTTTATCGTTTTTTAGAGTCTCGATACTAACTTTAACTTCTTACAGTGTGGGTTCTGCTACTGATCCCCAGTGCTCTTCATCTCTGTTTACTTCCTGCTCCACCTCTTCTGCTGTACCGGCATCAACTCCACCTTCATTTTCTGATTCTGTATTCAGTAGTTCACTAAAATACTCCACCCATCTGTCTAAACTCTGCTCTTTTCCTCCAATAAGATTTCTCTCCTTATCTTTACAGAAAACTGCTCTGGGTTGGAACCCTTTCCTTATATCTGTAACCCTCATACAGAATTTCCTTGTTTCTTGAGCAGTATCTCTCTCTTCTAACTCATCACTCCACTGTTTTTCAAATTCTCTCTTTTTCCTCCTACACTTCTTAACTTCTCCCCTTCTCTTCTCCTAGTACTCTTCTACAGTACCTCCAGTTCTCCTCTGCAGCATTCTTTTTCCTGCCTCATTTCTTTCTTCTATCTTCCTCCTACAGTCTTCTTCAAACCAGCTCTGGGTTCTTGACTGCTTCTTTCTGCCCAGTACAGTTTAAGCCATCTCGTGTATTATTCCTTTAACCATTTCCCATCTTTCTTCAATATCCTCTCCTGCCCACTCTTCGGCTTCATTAAGTCTATAGAAATAAAGAGTAATAGACTATGTTGGTTGGTACATGTAGAAAGAATGGAGGAGAACAGCAAAGTCAAGAAAATTTTCAAAGGAAAACCCGGTGGACGTCATATAAGGGGCAGACCAAGGACCAGATGGCTAGACAACGTGGAAGAGGACTTGAGAAGGATGGGAGTGAAAAGGTGGAGAGCCAAGGTAGCCAGCAGAGAAGAGTGGGCGGAGGTTGTCCGGAAGGCCAAGACCCTACAAGGGCTGTAGCATAAACGAGTAGTGGTAGTAAATTCTCTTTTGCAGAACTTTTCGAATGACTACTAAACTGATATAGGATAAGAAGAGAACTCTTCTTTAATAAAGCACCTTTCCTTCTCTTCCATACTCTGTTAACCCATAATTTTATTCCAGCCTCATCCACCCAACCCTTGTCATGTATGTGAAAACCACCACTTGGTGGTATTTCTGAAGATTTTGGCATTGTCTCGCACTTGAAAATGCAAGTTTAGTACCATCAGCACCGAATGAAAGCACAACAGTGTAGCACTTACTTTTTTTTTTTTTTTTTTTTTCACGTCCACTTGTTTTTATAGTCTCAGTTTTAGCATCTCTCATGGCAACAGTTCCTACTCGGCGTATCAAATGTCAGAGGAGTTTCGTCCACATTCGCTATTTGGCTTAGTTTCTTTCAAAGTTAAATAATAAAGTGATAGAAGGATAATATTCTCTCTCCATCCTCTTGTGGAATTTCCCGAGATATTTTGGTTTTGGTTTGCATGTTAAGTCCGTGACCCTTCACAAACCTATAGCACCAACCAACTCCACCCTTAAAGTCTTAAGTTCCACTGTAGCACTAGCATACAAGTGTGTATTTGAATCATTATTGTATTAATTCCAGTGCCATCTTGACAGTGTTCTTGAATCTATTTCAACACGTCATCGTTTTGGCCATTTTGCATTCAATCCCCTATTCACACGTTCAATCTTCCTCACTTTTTTCAGTTCTTCTTTACAAGCCTGCCAATCGCAAATGGTTTTTTCTGTTGGTGGAGGGTCGAAATGCCACCTAGTTGCTCTGTTACCACATTCTTCTGCATATGCTATTACTTTCAATTTATATCCCGCATCAAATGAATACCTTTTATTTTTTTCCATTACAAAACCAGCTACCATCTAAAATATTGTACTATTACTAGTACTACAAATGACTTTCAGTTCAAGTTCACTGACACCGTAGACTGCAGTGACACAGTGTTCTGGGTTTGTTATGGCAGGGTAGGAGGTAGATAGTGTTAGCAAGCTTGTGAATCCCTGCAACTCATGTTCATCACCTCAGTGCACTGCTGCAATTTTTTCAATGTTGCCAGATATAGATATGTTTCGCGAGGCATCGAATATATGGTCATTTTTAAGACTAGCAGCAATTTTAAATTGAACACCGGGCATTTTTATATTTATTTTGTGTGTAAGACGCTCCTGAATTTTGGAGGCAATTTTTCGAAGAAAAAAAGCATGTCTTATAGCTGTTTTGTACGTAGGAGTTCAATTCTATCAAGAATCACTGGTGTGGTGGAGGGGGGTGGGGGGGGGGGTTGTATGACTAAACCGCTGAAGGCTATTGTCCATCTACAGAAGAATGGCTAAACAAGTTGATTACATGTTAATTATGATAAAATAACACCGTTTAGCACATGATACTGAAGGGCTCCCATGATGCACACAACCATGAGACAGTGAGCAAACTGCCAGTAGACGTCGTTCATCCCACAAACCTTTTCCTACACTGGCCACACAACAGAACATCCTGGCACCAAGGGATGTAGTTAGGCCAATGCATGGACCCTATGGGCCCTGAGTGGCGAGTTCACTCTCAGTGGGCTTCCCAGGTGGCATGACTTTCCAAAGCACTTTTCCCCAAGTTGGAAACTTTGATTACTTTCTTGCACTCAGTACAAATATCAATTGTACAGTTTTTGGCATCAGGAGCACCCCATGGAAATAGACACTCCCAATACTTTTGATACTGTGTTATGCTTGTACATGATTTTGAGATTTTTAATATTTCAACAGCCGCAAGACAAAAAACCAACTAATTTAAATAAACTGACTGCTCAAACTTGTTCAAAGCCGTGCTTCCAGGGACAGTTCTGAAGAAGAATACCTTCCAGGCTCTCTTTAAAAAAAAATTGCTGCAACAGCTTTCAGCGACAAAGAAAGGGCATTGAAATATTGGTTAAATGCAGGAGGGGAAAAAACTGCTTGAAGTTACGCAGTGTGCAAAGGTGTTTTCATTTTGTAAAACCAGAGCGTGAACTATACAAATGGAAGAATGAATTACATGAGGTAAGAAATATGCGCCAAACAGAAACCCGAAACCATGTGAATGAAAAACTGTTTGAAGGATTTAGAACTGCTCGCAAGAGGCTGTGCACCCTTACAGATGGAGATCTACGAGACTGGAACCTCCAAATTGCATCAGACATGAACATAGCTAATTTCCAGGCTTCACTGACCTGGCTATGCAAGTTCACGAAATCATACGGAGTACAAAGTCGCAAAATTACCAAGTTTAGGTCACACAAATGTGTAGAGCAGCTGCCAGTGATAGACAATGCTAGAGAGAAATTCATAGCTGACGTAAAGACTAAAGTAGTTGTTATCCCTGAAACTGCTTTTTATAACGCTGATCAGTCAGGTTTCGTGAAACAACTGCGTTTCACACCATACTTTATCATTTCAGGCTGAAAAAAGAGAGAGTCGGTTGCCCCATCAATAAATGCTATGACATATTCATATACGATAATACCAGTGATAAGTATGAGTTGATTCCTGTTTCAGCAGCTATATATCTGTCTTCAAGAACCACAAGTCAAATTAGGACCAAAAATAAAAAATGGACTGTTTAGTTGCAAAAATCTTGTAAACAACATATCAAAATCTGGAAAAATGGGAAAGAATAATTTTCAACATTTCGTTTGGAACGCATTCCTACCAGCTGCAGAAACTAATTCATTGCTTTTGTTGGATTCATGGTCTAGATGTAACTATGCTTCTGTTTTTGTAGAGGACCACAAAAAAACCTGTAGATGTAACGTGGAGTTCACCTGGAACTACTAGTGTGATTCAACCTCTTGATAAAGAATTTTTTCGACAGTGGAAAAAATTTTTCAGGAAATTATCAGACAACATAATTTCCAACACCTCTCTCTCATTTCAGGTTTATCAGCGTAACAGTATTCTTAAGCTCCAGTCATTTGTGCATTACCAGTTTTCTTTGCCACGCTTTACGAATTTGATGTAGTAGGTCTGGTATGCAGCGCAATATGCAGAACAAGGGCCAGGACCATTTCTGACTCCATCCCAGTTCTATCTAAACAAAACTAGTGGTTACTGCAAAGTGCCTGACTGCATCAATTTTTCCTTTCTCCTGTGTGCCAGGTGCAAGAAAAATATTTCTTTTCGTCATTCAATAGACACTTCGCATTTTTGTGAGGACTACAGGGAGTAAACAATGAACTGTTTCACTGATAGTCAATTGTACAACATTCAAACATTATTATAAGGAATGGCCTATAGAGATTGTTATAAAATGTAGTACTTCAAGACCTTTCATTTCAACAAATTACAAGTCCTCAGTGAGGGAAGTCGTCTATGACATCAAACACTACCATGATTTTATTTTCTCTGCTAGTCACTTTTATCAGAATTAAATGTGCAAGAATTGAACTGTTGACATCAAGTTATTAAAAAAAAAAAAAAAGAAATGCTTATATAGTTTAAGCCAGGTTTTCACTGGAGCAAACAAGTTAACAGGAACGAGTGAAAGAGAATTCAGTCTGGTGTACCCAGTAGGCCTCTTGCAGGGCTTTCAACTGGATGCCACTGCAGCTATTTACTCCTCCCTCACCTTTCCCAGTTACCTAAGCAGAAAATTGAGACCTACAGTTTAATGTGGAATCCGAACCGCATGTCTTTCGTCGCCACTCCAACATCTGTGAGAAGTGAATGCTAGGTTAAAACTCAGAGAAAAAGTTGTTGTCTGAACGGGATTTGATCCCGCACACTGGATCGTGAAGCACGCACTTTGCCACTAGACCATTTTCCAATATGACCATTATACCTTACACGCGTTGTGGAAACACTACTTGTGTCACCTCTTGAGATGATGTTCAATGTCAGTAATTAGTGTTCTGTTTATAAATTTCTCCTCCATGGTAACGAGAAGCCAGGGAAAAATAGCAGCCGACATACAAGGTGAATTTCGGACCAGTCCTAAGGAGAGATGGAGATGCAATTCTGTGTAAAGTGCACAATCTCCACACACATCATGTTTCCATACAAATTGACACATTTAAACTCTTTCTTCCATGGTGCGCCATTTTGCATACTCCATTAAGAACAGTGGGCTCGCCATGCAAAATAATCCTCACTGAATAGGTAAGTTTCACATTGCGGCTCTAAGAAGATCGAGTTGCATCCTGTATGCTGAATATTAGCTCCAAAAACTAAAAACTAGTAACACAGCATTCATAGGTAATGTTCGCTTCCTTGTGTTCTCTTCCATTCCCTCTAGTATAAACTATTCTACCCATATACAAATGAATGGTAGTGATTTTTCTGCAAATGCTCATTCACACGTGTTTGCTCTCATTCGCTCCATTGTAAACCATGCTTCTTAAAATTGGTGTTGTAAACTTCGGATAATTCCACCACGCAGTGCTATGCGAGTGATTCGCCAAGTTGCGCGCTGGGTGGGCAGGGCTGTACAAACTGCTGTTGTAAGCTGTTCTTCACGCGGCAAAAATTTGTAACTTAAACATTTTTTACAAAATATTTGCAGTGCCTCTTAGCAGCTAAAATTTTGGCAGTGCATTTCTTTTGTCATCTTCTACCTGCGTAGAAAATTTCAGAGTAACTTTTGACATGTCTTATTGGACCATTTCCTTGTGAGTGCCACAAAGCTTTTGAATTGTTTGCAGCATGTGACAAAGATTTTACCCAGATTGAGAAACTTAAGAGGCTGGAAGAATGCCAAGTACCTAAGGGCCTTTGGAAAATGTGACACCTAACAATCTATTTGTGGTTACTTTGCTCCAGCCTGAGGACTTTTACATTTAAAAAAGTAGCCGATACACACATTAAAATTAAGAAAATAAATATTTCCAAATGTAGTTGGATTCACATAAAAAAAAAAAAAAAAAAACACCTGCACCTGATGTCATCAGTACTGGAGCACCAACAAGATTTTCAAGAATGGGATTACCACTGACATAATAAAGAAGTTCGCTTTAGTGTCACAACAATGTTAACACAACTTGTCAGCTGAAAAGGCAACTACCTACAGCAGATGCTGCCGTATTTGAAAGTAGGTAAAAGAACATTTTCTGAACAATTAATCAATAAAAATTCCTTTGCACTCTATAGAATTAAAAGAAGGATTAAAAACAATTTATTCACAGGACAGTGCATCTGTAAAGTGCGTATTATTAACAAAAGGGGTGAATGCTTGTGATTTCTTTCATTGGCACCTACCTCATTTTTGTTTATACCTATATGGCATTTAGCACATTCTGCATTTTTCAGATTAAAATATTGATTTTCATTGATCTAAGGTAGGGATCTTAGAAAAATTTTGCAACAATTGTGTGACTTCTTACAGACAATAAATAAAAAATATTTTTGAGGTTTTTTGCATTCAAATGTTTTTGTCAAAGCAATAATAATAATAATAATAATAATAATAAATAATAATAATAATAATTAATAATAATAAACTAAACAACTCAGAATCTGTCTTTTTGGCACTTAGCCCGTTATTGATTTCCACTCTACAAGATAAAATCACACTTTTTTTCGATCACTCTACTCCCTAATGGATTAAAGGATTGTGAATTTGCAGAAGTCCCAACCTTTCCGTCAGATCACTGCACCAGTTCTGCATCACTGCATGTGTAATCTGTTATTAATTTTAACCTGTCCCAAACAATGTTACAGATACTAATTTTTCCCAAAACTTTATCTTGATGCTTCGTGTATCTGCTTCAGTTCAAGCAACTGTCTAAATTTAACAGCTCATATACGTGCACAATAGTGTACTGATTTAGTGAAAGCAATCTCACAGTTTGTCCATACCAGCTATTATCGTCAGCATAACTTTCCATGAAAAAAAAAATCCATAGACTGGAGAAGGAAAAAAGTACTTACTGCAACAGGCTTTGGTGCAACTGTTGTCACCCACGAGCCATCCTCAGCTTTTCGAGAATACGCAACAACATTGTCTTCTTGCGCTTTCACAGTAACTGTTGGGGTGAACCTTGCAAGAGTTGCAATAAGTGGGTACTTTGAGGTAGTTGTAGACTGGGTCCGTAAAATGCTCTCCGCAGTTTCTGGTGTTGGGGTAACTACATTTTGGATGGCCTGTACTGAAGGAGCAACCACATGATTCAGTCGCATTTCACCTAGTACGA
The DNA here is from genome assembly GCF_021461395.2 of Schistocerca americana. Classification (NCBI taxonomy): domain Eukaryota; kingdom Metazoa; phylum Arthropoda; class Insecta; order Orthoptera; family Acrididae; genus Schistocerca; species Schistocerca americana. Next base: position 954,702,704 of record NC_060130.1, read on the forward strand.
CGTTTCCTTCGCTTCTTATGGGAAGAGACGTGTTTAACTGGTTGCCAGCCGAACTGGGTACTGCATTCTGCAAAATAAATAATGGAAGGTTTACTTTTTATAAAAAGCAAATCTGAAAGCTATAATGCAATATCATTGTTAAGTGGTGGAGCACACAGCAAGGAGCCAAGCGGTACTAAAATTACTGCTTCTATAGTTAAAATTATTAACCTGAAAACCGGCTATCTTCAAAAATTACTATAGAATTCCAAAATCAAATTTAGCAGAAAGCCTAGAGGCAGGTAATTAATTGATAAACTGGCAGACTCAAAAGTTACATCTATTTATCGTGAAGCTGATTACTGACTGTATATAAGCATATGACTGATTACACATCAAACACCAGCACCTAAGCAACACACTTAAGACAAACTTTTGATAGCAAATGGAAAATTAAAGTATATGTGTAATAATTTACAACTAAATTTGCATCTTAATCACAAACTGTTAAGTAGGGGTGTTTGAAGATAAGGAGGGTGAAATCATCATCATCATCATCATCATCATCATCATCATCATCATCAATTTAAATTGTTTAGACCCATAGAGGACCACACAAAGCTAACTACAATCTGTGGTTGCTATTTTTCTTGTCCTTCCAGAATTGTTTCATCCTCTCACTACGTTTAGCTTGACTTTCTTCTGTGCATTTTCCTATAGATCTTTCGGGTTTTTCTTCTGGTGCAACTTCCCAGCAGTGGCTCTCCTGTCTGAAGATTTTTAGATCTGCGATGTCTGCAGATGTGATGCTGGCATTTTTAAGATCAGTTTGAACTTGTTTGATCCAGACTGGTGTTGCTTTTAGCTTCTGTGAGTACATTAGAATTTTCTTTGTTAATCTGTTGTCATCCAGTCTCATTTTGTGTCTACAGAACTTCAGTCATCGTTTGTGGAAGTCTGTTTCAATGTTGGAATATTTTTCTGTTGTCGTGTTTGAATGTAGCCGATATCCTTCATCTGTGACCTTTGGTCCCAGGATTTTGCAAATGATTTTCCTGTCAACTTTTTTGATGTTGTCTAGATGCCCTTCGTAATTGAGGTCTAAGGTCTCGCTTGCATACAGTGTTTCGGGTTTGATGACAGTCGCATAGTGTCGAATTTTTGTTTTGATATTCGTGCACCTTCTGTTTTAGATGTTTGCAATTTTCTTGTATGCTTTTCACATTTTGAATTCACGTGCTTTTTGGGCTAATCTTTCTTTTCCTGAGGGTTCGATGATTTCACAGAAGTATTTGAAGTGATTGACTACATTTATTGTGCCATATTCTGTGATGAAATTTTCTGTTTTGATATGTTTTGTGGCCATAAATTCAGTTTTTATCAAAGGGATCTGGAGCCCGACTTTACCAGCACATTCTTTGAGTACTTCGATCTGATGAATTGCTGTTTGTTCATCCTCCAAGAGGATCACGAGATCGCCAGCGAAGACTAAACATGTGACATTATTGATGTTATCCTGTTTTTTCCTTGCATGATGGGTCTCCAGCTGTTTTGCTTTTTCACTACCTTTTCCCATTCTTTTATGACCGATGTTGAAGAGTAGTGGGGAGAGTCCGTCACCCTGTCGGACACCAGTTTTGATGAGGAAAGGTTGGGAGATTTCTCCACTGAACTTCACTTTGGAAGTTTTGTTGGTTAGGGTTTGTTGGATGAGTCATCGTGTTTTTGGGTCAAGATTGCTTTCTTCAAGTATATTAAAGACAGATTGTCAATCAATGGAGTCGTAGGCTTTCTAAGTTTTAATGTGGATTGTAGGTTGAAAATTTGTTCAGTGCATGATCTGTGTTGTCTATACCCTGTCTGGTATTCACCAATTAGGGGCTCGAGCTGTTCTTGTGCACATTGTACGGGGCAGGCAGAGAGTATTTTGTAAGGGACGGGGAGGAGGGAGATTCCTTTGTAGTTATTTATGTTAGATTTGTTTCCTTTTTTGTGAAGTGGGTAGATGAGAGCACATTTCTAGTCATCTGGCAGTTTTTCATTTTGTCCGATTTCTTGGATGATCTGTGCAATTTCCTGAAGTGATCGTGTCCCCAGATTTTTCAGTAATTCTACGACGATTCCATTTTCTCATGATGCCTTTCTGTTTTTGAGTTTTTTGATGTGGTGATGGATTTCTTCTTGTGTTGGTGGTTCTGCATCAGGTTTTGTGTGCTCTGGGACTAGGTGTTGGAAATGTTTGGTTGGTTTGGGCAGTTGAGGAGGTCGGAAAAGTACAGTGCCAGTTCTTCGCAGTTTTCTTGGTTAGTGAGTGCAAGTTTTCCATCTCGTTTCCTGAAAGTCAGATTTTGCAGTGAGTAACCTTTAATTTTTCTTGCGAAAGTCTTGTAGAAATTTCTGCTGTTGGGATGGCTTACCTTGGATTATTGGGGGAATTTTAGGGAACAGTGGTCCACCTGTAAAGGAAATCACATACAGGACACTGATGCGACCTGTTCTTGCATACTGCTCAAGTGTTTCAGATTTGTACCAGGTCAAACTGAAGGCAGACATCGAAGCAATTCAGAGGTGGGCTGCTAGATTTGTTGTCTGTAGGTCTAAACAACACATGTTGCAGAGATGCTTTGAGAACCCAAATGGCAATCCCTGGAGGGAAGGCGACCTTCTTTTCGAGAAACACTGTTGATGAAATTTAGAGAACCGACATTTGAAGCTAACTGCCGAACGATTCTACTGCCGCCAACATACATTGCATGTAAGGACCACGAACATACGAGAAATTAGGGTTTGTATGGAGGCATATAGACAGCTGTTCTTCCCCTCACTTTATTTGCAAATGGAACAGGAAAGGAAATTTAGTGGTACTGGGTACCCTCAGCCATGCACCTTATGGTGGCTTGCAGAGTACCTATGTAGATGAAGATGTAGATCATTTCTTGGATCATTCACTAATTTGAAATAGTACAAAAGTGTATACAATTTGGACAATAGTGCTTTGCAAAAAATGTGAAGATACATTTTCTGATAGCCAAGAATTTTCATTTCTTTCCAAAATCTTCCAGGGTTTTATCTCATAAAAAATCTAACTGCTACAAACAAACTTTCTAACTGGAAACCAGGAACCAAACATATTACAGAAACAAAAGAGAAGAGGCTGTATCTATCATTTACAATGTTTTTCCATGTATAATTTCAAAAAAACCTGTATAATACCATCATCCAGTCATGCGGACACCACGTACTAACAAGAAATCAAAGGCTCAATGAAAGTTGAGCAATTTTACAACCTAGTAAATCAGTGACGTTACTGATAACAAATAATGAATATATTTATGTGAGAATGAAAGAATACATACTTACAATCAAACAAAACACATGTACATTTAAATACAATTAATACTGACACTAAAAGCCTTTGTAACTCTCAACATATGTAGGCACTAATAATCCTCAAAACTGGTGATCAATGGAAGTTCTAAGCAGTGCAATATATTAGCAATGACTAACATGCTGCAATCGCGCCAAAATATGTCCCAGTGACTTCAATGTCGCAATTACAGCAGACTATGTCCCAGTGACATGCGACGTGAAAAGAATTAGAATCTAACAATCTAAGAAACCCGAAAATTGTACAGAAATGGAATCCAATTTCCACCAAGACTGAATACACAAAGATATTCAAACAAAGATGCTGTCATAGGTAAAAGTGTCAGCACTTTTTACAAAATCTATTTCCACAGGACCATAACATCTGCTGCTTCTTTCTGAAGCTGGTACCTTCATCCTGCATCTTGCTGAGGTTACAGATAAAAATTGTGAGAGTGTCTCATGAAACAGAACCTCCTAAGCTGCACAGTAAATTGGACCATATAAAAGTTTTTCCAAAAAGTGATGTAAATTAACATATCAGTAAAAAAACAACACTGCCACCACTATTCCAAATATGTGATGTGTTGAGCCACACAAGAGCTGGTTATATTTTGCTGTGACATCACTGTACATGCATCTGTGTACATGTTTTCAAAGTACATTTTGCAAAATGCAGTGCATGCAACTTCATGCACCTTACCACATAGTGTGTCAAAAACTGCAAAACATTTAAACCATTTCAGAAATTACAAACAGTTGCAGAAATTATTGTGCTATATGACGAGAGAAGACTTTACATACGTTACACACATGGAAATAAAATAAAAAAACTTCATAAATTCACATGTATCACAAAACTAGACACCCATAGCTATAAACATCCCAAATCAGTTCAGAAAAGTGTGCCCAACAATGCTACACCTAATTATAAATCAATGGTAAACAGAAAACAGATTTGAAGCACTAGAAGGCTTTTTTTATTAACTTTTACATATAATGACCACCTACACAGATATATTTTATACACCTAGGTATGAGCTTTCTTATTCCCCTAACTAACTTACTGGCGTATGCTTAACCTCACTTTTTGAGAAAAAAAGCATCTTTCCACCGTGAACTTGACAAGAAGAAGGGACCGGTTGGTAGGACATGTTCTGAGGCATCAAGGGATCACAAATTTAGCATTGGAGGGCAGCGTGGAGGGTAAAAATCGTAGAGGGAGACCAAGAGATGAATACACTAAGCAGATTCAGAAGTATGTAGGTTGTAGTAAGTACTGGGAGATGAAGAAGCTTGCACAGGATAGAGTAGCATGGAGAGCTGCATCAAACCAGTCTCAGGACTGAAGACGACAACAACAACAACAACAACAACAACTTCTTGTACTTTGGAAAAAAAGTTAGTCATTTGAAGGAAAATGTGAACTGTATGATAATCTACCACAGTTCTCACATGGTCAATCCACCTCGTATCGCTTTGCAACTTTATGCCCAGATATTTAAATGACTTGACACTATCAAGTGGGACGCTAGTAATACTGTATCCGAACATTACGGGTTTGATCTTCCTACTCATCCACATTAACTTACATTTTTCCACATTTATGGCTAGCTGCCATTCATAACACGAACTATAAACCTTGTCTAAGTCATCTTGTATCCATCTACAGTCACTCAACTTCGACACCTTACCATACACCATGGCATCACCAGCAAACAACCGCAGATTGCTGCCAACCCTGCCCATCGAATCATTTATTCATACAGAGAACAACTTTCTGAAGGGAAGTTGCTCATACAACACCACTGGATACACTCGAGACAATTCACATCGATGGCTTATTCTTTATTTTTTTGGGTAGGGGACGGAGAGAATCACATGGATTTGGGACTTCTCATGAGGTTTCTCAAGCATGCACACTGTTATGGTGAAACAAAATCCCATTCAGTGTCATCTTTGGTAAGGTGTGCTTTATTATTTCAAAAAGCTTTGATAAATGTACCATACTCCGATTAAAATCACTCTATGGTTGATGTTTCATTGAGCCAAGCGGCTGGAGCCAGGCAGTTTTAGTTTACTCGAATGCCATATGCTCACACACTGTTTTGTATGTGCATGCAAAGCCTTGTCAAGTGCGGCTTGCTGCAAGCTCATAATACAACCCCCCCCCCCCCCCCCCCATACCAGCAACAGCAAACTGTCAATTGCAAAGTTGTTGAACATAAGTCGTAGTTGTGTGCACTGACATATTCATTACAATTGGATGCACTGGCTGGTGGAACATTTCTGTTAACATCTCTCAGTAGTCAACAACACAGATAGTGAGCCCAGGCAGCAAAGCTTCAATGAATTTTTGCCTTTTTTCTGTCACTCAGACCCCTGCCCTCCTTCCATATACAATAACTTTGCTATTTTTCTCTTAGGTTCCTACATATAACAAATCACACAATGCTCTTCAGGTACAATCTATTCCCTTAAAAAAATAAAACAAAAATAAAAAGAATCCAGAACAATTTTACAGATTAATACTGTTCCGTGCAATAACATGCTAAAATGAAGACTGAACATTACAACTTGCATAAGCAGAAGTAACTAAGTAACTAGACAATGGGGGTACTTCATTTAGAGCCTGTACATGACTGTTTACATCACACAAGTCAACTAATGTAACACAGAACTGCAGGTACTGAAATACAGAAAGCCTAACAAATCACTCCGACTTCTCAAACCTCAACTAATATCCAAAATTATTCAAACAATAAAAACAATGTGCAGGAAAACCATTATAATCATACACTACATTCAAGGATATTCCCCCTACTCTAATTCTTACTAGTGCAAATGAAGACTCAAGAAAAGTTGTGCCGCACAATTTTAGTAAAAACGTCTAGTGCACCTCAGGGCTGCACAATTAAACAAAAAACGTAAGGAAAAAAATAACTTTAATACTGACCTGTGACTGACTCCGATGCCGAGCTGGAGACCGCCCTTGCACTGAGCCTCGGACTGCGGCGGAGGGTGCAAGGGATGCTCCTGCACCCTTTCCCTTTCGCCCTAAAGCTTCTTTGGCTGACCTGTGTTCTGCCAGCAGTCTGTCGAAGTTTTGGCTGCGGCCCGCCACTGCGCGCCGCATCGACAGGGAATGAGACTTGCACGTAAGGGAGCGAGTGCATGGTCTTCCTGTCTCTGGATTCCACACACCGCAATGCTTGTCTGGATCGTACTCTCGATCCCTTGATACTCGAGGTCTTTTCTTCTGCTGAGACTGCCGAATGGGGGGTGAGTGAGTCCGTACGGGTGCTTTTGCAGGCTCTATTACAACGGGAATGGTTTCCAGAACTGTGTCTGGCCCTGGAGCTACTGAAGCTACGGGTGGCCCCAGGTCGGGGTCGTTTGCCAAGGCGGCGGCCGCGTGAGCCGGCACTGGGACCTGCACAGGGACCGAGACCGGCACTGTCAGCGTCAGCGTCACCGGCACCGCCCCCAGAGGAGGGGCGGGGGTGGGGGGCGCGGGCGCCGCGGCCGCCGCTGCTGCGGAAGGGGGATGACCTGTTGAAACTGTGGGCTGCGAAGGTTTCTTCACCTTCAATTTTACATTTCCAGCCCCCGATTTATTTCCAGCTCCTGTTTTGCTTGTGGAGGGCAATCTGTTTGCCAGAACTTTCTCGACCGGTTCTGGTGTTGGCACTGGAGCATCTGGAGGCCTTGGTCTGTGCCATATTTCTGGAATACAGATCATTCAAAAAGTATAGCATTTCACAGAGTAACAAATAACTTAATACGCTACTAAATACAAACTCTTTAAGAAAGAATTAGTAGATATTCTTCACAAAACTAATCACTGAAATTTTAATAAGCTACATATAAATAATTTAACTAAATAGTTCGATAATCATACTAGGAAACTGATTTTACCATAAAACCAAAATGCTACTATCAAAGTCAGCATCAAAAAGGTATACACTTCCTCCTATAAACTGGAGACACCACTACAGTCATAAATGTATATTCAGTAGTACATCACTTGATGAAGAATGTCACCTGCTGGAGACTGGACAGCAAATTAAGTTAGCTTCTACACTCATGTAACAGAAAATTAAGTGATATGACGAACAGGTTACATTTTATTAGTCACAAACATATTGATCTGTACTAGTTGTCCAGAAATTAGGAGGTTTTAACGTCCCACTGTGATCTATGTTACCAACAGTTCTTTCACAGGATTGACAAGGGTGAAGAGTGAAGCTGACCATGATCCTCTACATAGTGCCAACCTGACAGAAACCATGGAAAACTCAAATAAGATAGACCATGTAAGCACTATCAGTATTCATTGAATAATTTCAGCATTTTACTATGGTATCAATTCACTTCATTCCTATTTTTATATCAAACACAAAGATTTTGATTATGTGTCTCCTGCAAGAGCAACATCATTATTCACAACTACTTCATGTATGTCACCCAGATCTTCATGACATTTTATATGGAGGAGAAATCCCACTCTGCTTAAAGTATTCACCATCAAGAATTCAGTTTGCCTTCTTTCACAATGCAGAACCTTGACATGCTGTACCAACTCTGCACCCAGAGTCTGAATTTAACAAATGAGTACATTCTCCAAATTTGGCCACCTGGAATTCTAGTAGCTATCTATTCTTACTGTCAGGCCCGGTAAATAGGGTGTTTCAATACTTCCTATGACCTACCTAATGAAAGCTATCTTGGTTTTGTTAGAACTTTTGGATGTGCTGTTACAGTTAAAGATTCACATATCATTATAGTGGAATAAGCTTAGAAAATCTTCATTTAAAAGTAACTTGCTAATAGTCTGCAAGGTTCTGCTAACATGGGGAGTCTGAATGACCTACGTGGACCGTAATGAAAACATGATTTTTTTCTAATACAGAGGTCTTGAAATGCGAAACTTGCTGAACATTAAATTTTGTTTTAAATTCTTTTACTACACTAAGATCAAACTTTGCTCTAAAATTCTACACAAATACTTAGAATACAGAAGATGGAGTCCTGTTTCTCACAAATGTTCCTTTCCTTCAGATATACAACAACACCAATTATTACTACCACCACGAATACAAAATGCTGCTACTGGGTGTAATTTTAACCAGCAGCTCAGTTAAGAAGCCTTTAAGATTAAAATAGTAAAGTGTAACATAGCAATGGTACTTCCCACAGTTCGAAAATTCCACAGAGCCTTCATACACATTTAGTTTTCCAGTTCAAAAGCAGTAGGCTATGTATTACCTACATTTATTGTAAATTAACTCTATTTTCAAGTTTGTTAGCGACTATAATCAATATCACAAAGTTTTAGGAAACTAATAAAATTTAACACATTTTTCTGTTGCCTTAACCGTTGCAATAGTTTTCAATGAAAATGAACGCAGAGTACGGCGACTTAACCTATTGCTGAAAAGTGAGTTGGTTAAGTCCAGGGGCATACTTGGAAAGATTTTTCAATTGAGATCGTGTTATTTTTGAATTTATGAAGGAAAAAGGAATGCAGGAACAAAAATTAGGACATCTGGAATGGATTGTAGACTTCTCATTTTAAGTGGACCTGGCTGCACACTGCCCACAGAAAGACATTGCAATTTTTGTGATTTGATGGGGATGTATATAAAAAGCAAATCACATTGTAGGAGGGACACATTCTGATAAAGGTAATCCAGTTCCCCAAGTTAACTGGCATTAAAGAAGGCATGAGGTTTGAAGAATTCATTGTGGCCTTGCAAGAATTATGACAACAGTTTTATAAAGGTTTCCATTTGCCATTTCAGTTGAAAGCACCTCTGTGCATGTGCAAATGTAACTGATTGACCTGCAAAGTAATTCTAGTTTTAATTACAATCTTTTTATGTTAAAACTGTCCAAAACGTCTATATTACTTTTCTCAGGTAGATTTTTCAAGTCCCCATAATGAGGCTGCAAAAGTGCTTGTAATCGACATATTTGTGTGAAGGCCCATTTGGATTATGAAAGTACATGTCATGATTATGTGGCAACTTTGGTGCAAAACTCTGAAACTGTCTGCATCTGCCCACATGCCGACTGTTTGTACCTAACGAAATTATATTATGTTTTCGGCACACCATAAATAATTGTTTAATAATGAAAACTTGTTTTGTCTGTGATCTTTGTTGTTGAGAAATGTGAAATATAAAACCAAGTCATATGCAGTACAACTGTAATGCCATTTAACTGCAACGCATTCATCGTTTTCCACTCTTCCCACTCCTCACGCACAGTGTGGTATGGCAACGGGGTACACTCATGCCCTCACTCCCACCAGACTCACGATGACCCACACAATCACTCACACATGCCTCACGGAAGCAGAATATTGCCAAATGATCTTTCACAAAATCCAAAGAAATTCTTGTCACATGTAAAGGCTGTTAGTGGAACCAAAGTTAGTGTCCAGTCACTTGCAAATGAGATAGGAACTGAAGCTGAGGGGTAGCAAAGCAAATGCTGAAATGGTTAAGTTTGTTTTCAAATGCTCCTTTACAAAGGAAAACCCGGGAGAAATGTCCCAATTTAACCCTTTACCACTGAAAAGGTGAGTGAAATAAGTGTTATGTGTCAGTGGTGTTGAGAAACAGCTGAAATCACTAAAATTGAATGAAGCTGCAGGGTCTGATGTAATCCCTATCAGATTCTATACTGAATTTGCAGCTGAGTTAGCCCATCTGTTAACTATATCCCTCGAACTAAAAAACATGCTCACTAGTTGGAAGAAAGTGTAGGTCATACCAATCTACAAGAAGGGTAAGTAGAAGCGATCCAAAAAACTACTGCCCAATATTCTTGAGATTGATTTGTTTCAGAATCTTATAACATTTTCTGAGCTCAAACATAATCTCTAACAAAATGGCCTCCTCAAAGCCAACCAGAATGGATTCCAAAATCACTGATCATGAAAAACCCAACTCACACTTTTCTCACATGACATACTGAAAGCAGTCAGATAAGAGCATTATTTCTTTATTTCTGGAAAGTATTTAACTCAGGAACAGCATCTACACTTATTGTCAGATGTATGATCATATAGGGTATCAAGCAAAATCCATGACTGGATTGAGGATTTTTTGGTAGGGAGAACGTGCATGATCTCTTGAATGGAGAATACGCATCAGATGTAGAAGTAGCTTTCGATGTGGCTCAGGGAAGTGTGCTTGGAACCTTATTGTTCAGGTTTCATATTAATGGCCTTGCAGACTGTATCAATAGCTTATGATTTCAAAGTGGTGCAAAGACTGGAAACTTGTTTTAAATGTCCAGATACGTGAAATTGTGCATTTCACAAAACAAAACAAAAAATTAGTACCCTAGGGCTATAATATCAATGAATCAAAATTTGAACCAGCCAATGTCTACAAATATCTGGGTGTAACATTATGCAGGGATATGAAATGAAATTACCACATAGGCTATGTTGTGGGTAAAGCAGGTACTAAAACTCTGTTTATTAATATAATAGTGGGAAAATGCAATCAGTCTACAAACGAGATTGCTTACAAATCACTCGTATGACCCATTCTGACATATTACTCAAGTGTGTGACATGTACCAAATAGGACTAACAGGGGATATTTAACAGACGCAGGTTTGTCTGTCTCATGGGAGAGAGTCATAGAGATGCTGAACTAACAAATTCCTGAAGATATATATAAACTATCCCAAGGAAATCTATTTACAAACTTTCAAGAAGCAGCTTTAAATGGTGATTCTAGGAATATACTACAACCCCCTATTTATTGCTCACATAGATTAATCACAGCACACAAACACGCATTCAAACATTCTTCCCGTACTCGATACATAAATGGAGCAGGAAGAAACCGTAACAACAAGATACAATAGGAAATACCCTCTGCCATTGAATTCACAGTGGTTTGATGTGTAAACAGGTGCCATTTTCACATCTATTACTACCTAAAAGACGAGATGAGAAACTAATGAAACTTTGGCATTAGAGACTTAAGAACAGGTCTCTGCTACAATTCATTTTATGGGGTAAGGATTACTCAAATAGAAAAACTGCAACCTATTCTTTAGGCTTCAGTTTCAGCTGTACCAATGTTGGGCAGGAACTATAACAGTGGAAACGCCTATTTCGAGAGAGAGAGAGAGAGAGAGAGAGAGAGAGAGAGAGAGTAATTTTTTTTCCACAAATAGAAAGAATACACTAAAATTGGTTTTATGCTAATGGATAGAAAAATAAGCACTTTTTAAGTAACTTCAGTTAATATTTAACTCCCAAAAATTTTGACCCTGATGATTATCTCTGCTCAGTGCACCATTTTGGAGTTGGTGAACACTAAAGAGGGAATGCAATGTTTACTATTTTCCTTGGGTTTTATTCTTTCCTCCCTGCCCCCTCTTTAGTTCTGACTAGCCCCCTTCACTCCCACAAACTCTCTACAAGGCGGGCAAAATGGAACTGGCCTCAAAAAACATACAATAAAGCCTAGTTTACAATGAGTTTAAAAACATGTTTCTGTTTGGAACATTCTTCTCGTCAAGTCAAACACGTTGACAACAATGATCATTGTTTAGGTCCTCATCTACACTAGAAAGAAACATTTCTACACATGTATTTGTGTTGTCTACTGCGATGAATTGGCAGCAAACCTTTCACATAGTGTATTCAAAACCAGAGCTATGCTATGACAAGTGAAGAGGAGGAATTAATGGTATGTGGTGTTTTATTAATAATACTTGACAAAATAACAGATGTAGTCATCATCTGTGGAATAAGAGCACTGAGTGACTACCAACAAACTTCAAGCATAATTTGAAACATTTTACTTACATGCTTAACATTAAATATTTAACACATTACCCCACTTGTAAAGTAATCAGACATGTGAAGCCGTTTCATGCATGTGAGTTTGATTCTTCAAAGGATCAGTGGTTTACTGGTACTATAGAAGACATGGCAGGAATGACATGCTGTACAAGTAGAAGTAAGAAACTGCTGTTACTCTACAGTCTTTGGCAACAGAAGATTCCTATGAAAGTGTTACACAGCTATTTCAAATTTCAAAGCCTGGCATTTCAGAGCAGCAGACCAGAAATAATGTTCCTTTGATCTGTACAGACACAGACAGGGAACACACTTTATATTTGCAACATGCCAACATGCTGTAAGCACCGGTAGTCCCAGTAGTACCTGCAAAAAACATTGCTTACATTGTTGCAGAACATGTTTCGAACTCTGTGTTAATGTGTCTTAAGACTGGCACGAAATTGACCCCTGTTAGACATTCGTGCAGCTCTGCCAGATTGATAGCAACAGTGTTTTCAATGTTCTGCTGTAGATCTTCGAATGAGTGATGATTATCTGCATACCCTTCACTTCGGCCTTCAATTACCTCTGCCCGAAGGATCAAATTTGCGAGAGAGAGAGAGAGAGAGGGGGCGAGGGCGGAGATAGGGGGGGGGGGAAGGCGGAGATAGGGGGGGGAAGGCGGAGATAGGGGGGGGAAGGCGGAGATAGGGGGGGAAGGCGGAGATAGGGGGGGGGAAGGCGGAGATAGGGGGGGGAAGGCGGAGATAGGGGGGGGGGGGGGGAAGGCGGGGATAGGGGGGGGGGGGGGGGGGGGAAGGCGGAGATAGGGGGGGAAGGTGGAGATAGGGGGGGGGGAAGGCGGAGATAGGGGGGGGGGGAAGGCGGAGATAGGGGGGGGGAAGGCGGAGATAGGGGGGGGGGGGGGAAGGCGGAGATAGGGGGGGAAGGCGGAGATAGGGGGGGGGAAGGCGGAGATAGGGGGGGAAGGCGGAGATAGGGGGGGGAAGGCGGAGATAGGGGGGAAGGCGGAGATAGGGGGGGGGAAGGCGGAGATAGGGGGGAAGGCGGAGATAGGGGGGGGGGGGGAAGGCGGAGATAGGGGGGGGGGGGAAGGCGGAGATAGGGGGGGGGGGGAAGGCGGAGATAGGGGGGGGGGAAGGCGGAGATAGGGGGGGAAGGCGGAGATAGGGGGGGAAGGCGGAGATAGGGGGGGGAAGGCGAGATGGGTGGGGGAAAGGCGGAGATAGGGGGGGAAGGCGGAGATAGGGGGGGGAAGGCGGAGATAGGGGGGGGAAGGCGGAGATAGGGGGGGGAAGGCGGAGATAGGGGGGGGGGAAAGCTGAGATAGGGGGGGGGGGAAGGCGGAGATAGGGGGGGGGAAGGCGGAGATAGGGGGGGGGGGGGAAGGCGGAGATAGGGGGGGGGGGGGAAGGCGGAGATAGGGGGGGAAGGCGGAGATAGGGGGGGGGGGAAGGCGGAGATAGGGGGGAAGGCGGAGATGGGGGGGAAGGCGGAGATGGGGGGGGGGGGGAAGGCGGAGATGGGGGGGGGGGGGGGAAGGCGGAGATGGGGGGGGGGGGAAGGCGGAGATAGGGGGGAAGGCGGAGATAGGGGGGGAAGGCGGAGATAGGGGGGGAAGGCGGAGATAGGGGGGGAAGGCGGAGATAGGGGGGGGAAGGCGGAGATAGGGGGGGGAAGGCGGAGATAGGGGGGGAAGGTGGAGATAGGGGGGGGGGGAAGGCGGAGATAGGGGGGGGGGGGAAGGCGGAGATAGGGGGGGGGGAAGGCGGAGATGGGGGGGGGGGGAAGGCGGAGATAGGGGGGGGGAAGGCGGAGATAGGGGGGGGGAAGGCGGAGATAGGGGGGGAAGGCGGAGATAGGGGGGGGAAGCGGAGATAGGGGGGGAAGGCGGAGATAGGGGGGGGGAAGGCGGAGATAGGGGGGGGAAGGCGGAGATAGGGGGGGGAAGGCGGAGATAGGGGGGGGAAGGCGGAGATAGGGGGGGAAGGCGGAGATAGGGGGGGAAGGCGGAGATAGGGGGGGGAAGGCGGAGATAGGGGGGGGGAAGGCGGAGATAGGGGGGGGAAGGCGGAGATAGGGGGGGGAAGGCGGAGATAGGGGGGGGAAGGCGGAGATAGGGGGGGAAGGCGGAGATAGGGGGGGAAGGCGGAGATAGGGGGGGAAGGCGGAGATAGGGGGGAAGGCGGAGATAGATGGAGTGGGGAGGGGGAGATAGAGGGAGTGGGGAAGGGGGAGATAGAGGGAGTGGGGAGGGGGGAGATAGAGGGAGTGGGGAGGGGGGAGATAGAGGGAGTCGGGAGGGGGAGAGAGGGGGAGTGGGGAGGCGGGAGAGAGGGGGAGTGGGGAGGCGGGAGAGAGGGGGAGTGGGGAGGCGGGAGAGAGGGGGAGCGGGGAGGGTGGGGGAGGGGGAGGGCAGATGGGGGAGATAGGGAGGGGGAGAGGGGGAGGGAGGGAACTTCACATGCATCCATGGTAAGAGTGTGTCACAGCCAGTGCATGTTGTTAATCCGTATTGTTGAGAACATGTTTACAGCTGTTCATCTTCTATGAGCTGATACACATAAGGATTAAAGAGTGTCTGGACATACCTGTTAGCGTTAACAGCTTGGTGACACTATTGAGTCATGATGCAGACACCAGACATCGTGCACCAAACACTGATCTTTGGTAAAAGTACACTTACAGTGTCCCGTTTTTCTGTTGCATGACACTGTTGGTAGTAATATGTGTGCTGAACAATGGCAGATGAATATGGTGAACTTACATTCAGTCGTCAGTAGCTAATCCAAATGCTTTGTTCATAATGGCCAATCGTTCGTAAATAAAGCTAACCAATATTTTGTTCAATTAGATTAGAATTCAGTCACACTGTCAGAATTTTCAGCAAAACTGGAAATAACACATAAAATGGAAGCAACTGCAATGATGAATGTAAATCTTGGATCATGATACATATCACTCTACTATGGCAACCATATTTTCATGTTGAGATTCCTGGATTTGGCCAACTCTTAAGCGAATTTTCACATTCCAAGCTAAGCCAGCCCTCGAGCTATGCTACAGTGCTTTTAGCTTTCTTCCATTCACATTTGTTGGCTTTGGCAACTTACAGCTTAATTGTCACATTCCAATCTAATCGAGCCCTCAGGCTTCACTACAAGTCAAGTCTGTCAGCAAGTCCAATTTTCTTCCAGTCACCAAAGAAATGTGAAAATCAGTAACCAACCATAAAAAGCATAATAACCAGATCAGTAAAAGTTAGTCTGGTGCTCGTTATATCAGAAACACTGGTAATCACTTAGTATCTTCTGCCAAAAGAAATTATTAGATTCAGCAATTTTCACTGGCTACCATATGCTATCACCCAACTGGCTACAACTAACATCAGTGACCATCATCAGCCAATTGGCAACATCAGCACCCAATGGACGAGCTGCCAATACTGTGTGCACTCTAGTGCCAACCTTGAGATTATACAGCAGCACTTCAAGGTACTGATGGGAATTTTCTGATACATAATGGTCCGTCTTCTGTAGGTTCACTTACCCTGACAGGCTGAAACATTCCTCAGATGAGGAAATGAGAACCTGAAGCTCTGAAAATCCTAATTCCACTTCACTCAGAAACCACTAGCAGATGTCAAGATGAGAAAGTTTGTCTAGACACTTTAACACATGCACAACAATAATTCTGTAACGATTAACATGTGCACAACAGTAATTCTGTAAGGATTAACATGTACACAACAGTAATTCTGTAAGGATTAACACGTACACAACAGTAATTCTGTAAGGATTAACACGTACACAACAGTAATTCTGTAAGGATACAGATGCAGGACCTTTCGATAATATTTTGACACAGTTATCTCTGAATTCCCACATGCAGATATAAATGGTACTGAAACTTTTTCAAACTGTATTCCAGGCTTTCATTCACTAGAGCAATGCTACCTGGTGTTCAGACTCTCTTCAAATAGTTGCAGTTTCTATTTGCTACAGAGTCCATTTCACACCATTTTGCTATTAATTTTTGCATTGCAGACTTTGTTGGAGGTTTTATTAAAAAACTTCTATTCAAACTCTTGTACAAACAGTTCTGCATGTTTTCCAAAAATGGTGCTTTGCCCGACACGAACATGAGCCATTTTGTCATTAGCACCATTTTGCGATGTACTTAACTTCGCA